>NW_020538040.1:24392237-24533859 GCF_003426905.1 Ctenocephalides felis
TTCACACAATCGATCGAATGTTTTCTTTTCGATAATTATAATCGGATGTGCCGTTCTCTCAAAAACTGGTGGTTTTTACGCTTTTTGCTCCGTGTCTCCGGAACGGCTGGATAGGTCTTTGCCAAAAACTAATCAGCACATCTCCCCAAATCGACTGTTTTTTGAATCATTCAAACCGGTTGATCCGTGCTTCCGATATCGTAATCATACAAAAATGTATATAAACATACACACAAAGATATATAAAAAACTTTTATTTTCGATTTTTTGCGATTACTATAACTTACCCTATGGGAAGTTAAAAATTCGCACGTGTTTAGCTTTTGGATAGTTTCGTGACTGACAACACGTTGAGAGCCAAAGTCAAGATGTCACGATTTGCACCAATAACACTAAATTTTCAACACAACAATTAAGGTGATAGGTTCTGTGACAAAAGATATGTTCTGGTATTCTAACTATGTGCTACCTAGTTTTATAAAAGATCTTTAGTTAAAATAAATATTTAAGTTTTAATTTATCAAAAGTTTTACCACCGCATTTATGTTTTTCTTACAAGGTAACCATCATGTTTACTCTTCTGGGATTTTGATGAAACTTTGCATGGTTGTAGAGTTGATGGTCAAACCCAACACCTTTAAATATTAGAGTCCTATGAGAAGCGGTTTAATTATAAAAATTGAATAAAAATTGATTAAAGCTGCGAAAAACGCGCTAAGCCATCTACGCTGTTAGTGTTGTATTGTCCTTAAATATATTGTTTGTGGTTTTTGTGATATTTTTGCCACATAATAAATATTATTTAGATTCAAGTAATAAATAAGTGAATTTATTATAGTTTAAATAATTGTTTTGTTATCTTCAAATAAAGATAGATATTCATGTATCTATTGTATATATTTTTTTCATTGATTGTATATATTTTTTCATTTTAAATGTAATAAAAAATCTTATAAAAACACCAAAAAAAAAACAAAAACAAATTTTCAACATACTGTTATTTGAAAAATGATGTGTTCCCACCACGGTAAACTGAAAACATAATATGTCGACCGCGAATGGCCCATACTGTTAAAACAAACCTATTCAAATCTTAGCATATTATTTCTTGTACAAAAATTTAATTACGGAAATATTTTAGGAAAAAGCATCAGGAATTTATTATATCACATCAACATTAATTGAGTTTCGTATTATAATCGATTGAGAAGACATACCTGAATAGAAGAAGAATATAAGGATGGCATTCGTTGAGACCGTTAAATACCATTGACCTCGAGTCTAGACTCTTGCGAGATTCAAGGTCATATCACATCTTATTCTGCATTCAGAAATTTATATCTCCACCAATATTATATACGGTGATTACTCAACAGATAATAAGATGAGAAATAATTCTGCAAATTTATGTACTGAACTAAAACTTGTTTTAAACATCTAACAGATGTATGTGTTGTTTTGGTACTGTACATCTTAACCCTCTATGGGCCCGCGTAACTTTCAGGTCATAATCCAATTTTATCTATTTTTATCAAATAGTTATATTTTTTTTCGTGAGATGTAGCATAAACCTTATTTCTACATCGTTGTCAAGACAATCAATATCAAAACACATGACTTTTAACCAAAAATAACATTTTCATAAACAGAAGTAGGAACATCATAGGCCGCTATGACCTGAAAGTCACATAACACCAAAAAAATTGTTTCAGCAGAATTTTTTGTTTTTTCATTTGCATATATAGGACTATAATTACTGATTATAATGCTCTGTTATTTCTTTTTGGATGTAAAACAAAAATTCGGTTCATAGTTGATTAACCTAGTATTTGGTTCGAAAGCGCAACCCAGCGGTTAGCCACTTTTATTTTTATGTGTAGGCTATATTTTACATATGCATAACTAATAGCAATAACCGTATATATTCATTGCAGATATGTCCACGAAAGGTAATATTTCCTCGAGATCTATAACCTCAAGTGAAAATTCAATATCGTACTGCTTGGTATTGAACTGGCCGAGATTGGTATCGAACCAAGGATCATTTTTTTCTAGCCTTCATATATAACCCCCCACATCATTACGGACTCCAAGTTTAATATAATGCATAAATTTAAGAGCCAACTCTCGGATAAACAGATCTGTTATGGTAATGTCATGTTATGGGTCTACCATCGTACGATTTGGTAGTAACAGACTGTCAAAAAGCTATGTCAAATTTCATTCTGGTGATTTTTCACTCAAAAATGAAAAACCCTCTGGTCGTCCAATTGAAGTTGATTACAAAAGAATTATCTACTTTGAATCGTTATCACCAACCAAACAATCTGATGGTACATTGAACAACCAACAATGCAGTTAACAAAAAAAGCCTGAATTAGCAAATCGATGCTGGGATTTATTCCATTATTGACATCACATATATTTGGCCACTTTGGGCAAAAATTATTGGAGCTTGATTGGATTGTTCTACTACATCCACCATATAGTCCTGACCATACACCATCTGATTACTATTGGTTTTGATCTTTACATAACTCATTGAATTTAGAAAAGAAATCAATGATGATGGTGTCAAATTGTACCTGATTCAGTTTTTTCTAATAAAAATTTATTTGCTATGCAATCAAAACCTCCAAAACGACCAATTGTCAACTGTCAATTTTATGATAAGTGCAACTTTCTGATGTCTCTGATAACACATGCGTGAAGTTAGGTTTTATGTGCAAAACGCCTGATCGTACAGCAATGACTTGATTATAAACCCGCATTATATAGCATTACCATAAAAATCCTATTTTATCGGAAAATTGCTCCCTTATTGTCACTAACATATTCCTATCAATTGTTTTTTCCTATAGCCCTACAACTTAAAGAGTTCTGTCAATAACCCTAATTGTATGAATAGTATTGAATTGTATAAAAAAGTGTTTAGTGTTTTTAAATTACCTTCGAATGCCTGAAACGTAACTAGATCAGAAACGTCGAAAATAAACACTGTTTTTAGGAAACTTTGTTTCTAATTTGAATTTATTATATGTATTATATTATATGTATACTGTATATATATATATATATATATATATATATATATATATATTAGGGTGGTCCTTAATATGGGCATTTTCAAATTTCCTTGCTCACAGAGGCTCAAATGGTTCCAAATTGATAAAAAACAATTCTCTGAAAATTTTAGCTCTTAATATTAACTTTTAGATAGTACGCAGTTCAATCAAAGTTTTGTATGGAAAGAGCATGGAAAAATTTTTGAAAATTAAAAAAAATGTAATTAAGATTAAGATGTAATTAAGCGAACAAATGAATGAATAAAATTCATTCATTGTCGCTAAGTTATACCTAACACATTTTTTTTTAATTTTCAAAATTTTTTCATGCTATTTTCATACGAAGTTTGATTGAATTGCGCACTATCTAAAAGTTAATATTAAGAGCTAAAACTTATAGAGGATTTTTTTTAACAATTTGGAAGCATTTGAGCCCCCGGGGGGCGAGGAAATTCGAAAATGTCCATATTAAGGACCACCCTAATATATATATATATATATATATATATATTTATATATATATTTATATATATATATATATTACTAAATAATTTATATATTATATTATTCTATAATGCATTATGTTTGGTAATTTACTGTATGTACATAAACTGTGTATAGTCCATTAGCATTAATTAAATAAAGAAAAAGTAAATAAATAAATTTATGCTTCCACTCAAAGGCAATTACCTTTCTTTTCAATCCTGTTTAAAAAGCATTATGTAATATATTTGGCATTATATAATTCATGTATGTAAATATATTTACAGAAGTATATGTTTTAGTCAGAAAATCCAATTTGTTAATTTTCTCTGTCTCTCTGGTGACAATTTTAAAAGTTGCCAATTATTTTGTAGATTTATGTATTTCAATTATTCACACATTTCAAGAAATTTATACACTCTGCCTTAAACAAAGTCTTAACTCGTACGCCAAACTTTGAGCCCGCTCCGAAAAAAGCTTTCATGTTTTTGAAAAACTTGATTTTGAAGAGTTTTGAAAACTTTGAAGATTTTTGAATATTTGAATTTGTTTTTATATATAGTTATTTCTGAAAATTTGAACTTGTTTTCAAAGTAATGGCGCTGCGTGGCTGTTTTAGAGACAAAATATTATTGAAGCGCCTAAGCGCCGTGTCGCAGTCTAATGGATGAACATTGGTACGGAACTCATAGAAATGCAAACAAAATTTGTACTTATTGTTAAAATCTCTACAAAATACCTGATAATTTTATGTGCATATGTCTAATGATCATTTATGACCGCCATTTTTTTTACGCGATCTCTAAAACCGCTAGACCTGCCTTCCCAAGAATTAAATCAGTTCTTCATTTTGTCAATACAAATAAAATGTTTTTTGAATTATTAGAATTAGACGCTCCGTTCAATCAAAAACTTTTTGTCGCGTGTCTTCGAAACGACTGGACCTGCCTTTGCCAAAAACTAATCAGAATGTATACCCCTTATGTTCTCGAAATCATCGACAAAAAATTGTATCCGCTCATACATACACACATACATACGTACATACACACATACACCTACATCCATTTTTTTTAAATGTATGCCATAATGTTCATAATTTTTTGAAGCGTAGATATATGAAAACTATATCTTCCAATTTCTGCGTTTATTAATTAACATGAGGTTCACAAAATTTAAAAGGCGCAATATACCGTTAGTTAATTATTAATATTTCTAATACTCTTGTTCTCATAGATTGCAGGGTTAAAGGTAATGGAATTACCGGTATAATTTTTATATTAATTAAAACAATTATCCTTCCATGTATGGTCAATGTGCACCTTTGAGTATATTGTATATATATAGCACGTAATTCATCACCTTGGATGAATCATAAAAGCATATGTCGACCTTGCATTCTTTCATGCAATGAGAAATGTTATATAGAACAATAACTCTTTTGTTTTTAAACAATATGTATGATTTACTTCGGAGTCATTAGCAGGGATTGATAATCTTGAACAACTATTAGTAAAAAATATTTATCATTATTTATTTAATGCTCAAAAGTATTCTTGGCGTCTGAAATTTGTGCTATTTATATTTATTATACTGTACTATTCGATTTTTGACGATTTAATTGAAATTTAAACATACACAACTTTTACTCCCATATCCGAGCCTATTCAATTTTTGCATACTTCTTTTTCAAATTTTAAAATGATGCTACATATACATATATGTATTTGGTATGTATATTTATTCCATATTGATTGCAAAATTGTAAGTATATTATTTTACCGTTTTCATTATATACGTAATTTTTTTATACAAAGATACCATATTCGGATGAAACAAAAATACATAGTATCTAAAATTGATAAGTTTAATATCGTAAACTTTAGAAATTTTCTTCCAATTTCGATCGTAAGGGATCAAGAAATACAATGAAAATAAAACCAATTTTAAAAATTTAGAGGCCAATTATCCGATTCTGCTCATATTTAAGTGAATATGAAAATTAAATATTATTTTGGTGCTATAAATTTATACATCAAGGGGGCAATTCTCAAATAAAACTATAGTGTATATACTACAGTGGTGTATGGCATCGTGCCATGCAAACTGGTGGAACTTCCCGTACCGTAACAAAATCTTCGAGGAATATTAAATGTTTTCAAAGAGATTATTAAAAATACTGCAACATTGTCTAATATTCATAAGAATTATATAAACTGAATTGCTAAGTTAAAATTATTTATTTAAAGTATATAAGTGTGCTTTAGAACTAGAACTAAAATGAATATCTGAATTATTTTCTATATGCAAAAAAATGAAAAAAGTTTTGTAGAGCAATTGTTTTGTCAACACAAGCAAAAAGTTTTTCAATTCGGATGCTTAGTTCTCTCAAAAACTGCAATTTTTTTAACATTTAGCTCCGTATCTCCGAAACGGGTAGACCTGCCTTTGCCAAAAACTAATCACCACTTCTCTCAATCATTACAAATTGGATATTTATGGATCATTCAAATCGAATACTACGTTCTCTCAAAATCTCGATTTCTATTTCCTGCATTCTTTGCTCTGTATCCCCGTAACGGCTGAACCTACCTTTGCCAAAAACTAATCAGCACATCTCCCTATCAATAGGAATCGAATGTTTTTTGAACTATTCAAATCGGTTGATTCGTGCGCCCGAAAACGTAAACGATAAATGGCGGACACACAAAACACACACAAACATCCATTTTTTCTGAGGTATGCCAGAATGTTCAGAAACCTCTAAAACGTGAAGATATGCAAAAATTTTCATTTTCTATGCTATGTTACAGGTCTATATTGTGAGTTGGTAGTAACAAACTGTAAAAAAGCTATGTAACAATTTTATCATAAGTGCATCTTTTTGATGTCTGATTGATAACACATGCGTGGTTTTATGATTAAAATGTATGATCGCGCGGCAAAAACATAGCCCTGTGACAATTCGTTACTACCAATTCATACGAAGATAGACCCGTAAAATAGCGTTGCCATAACATTTCTATTTTATCGGAGAATTGCCCCCTTAATATATAACGTATACAACATTAAAAGCAAAAGTCATCACAATAGGACTTCTATATTAGTTAATACTCGTATATATTAGCTATTAGTTATAGTTTTTATATATTAGATAATATAACAATAATAGACAAAAAACCTTAAAAACTAACTAATTGTTTGGATTCGCTTATTTTATGTATTCTCGACTTATGGTGAGTCACGAAGTATGTGTGTATTTATGTGGGCCATTTGGCCTTTCGTCGACGTCTTAAAAACGGCTGCACCAATTTTACAAGTCATTTTATTAAACTCGATAAGCGCCCTCATTGATTAGTTTGCCTATTGGACTAGAAGTTTCTTTATAACAGACAAAATTTTTCGTGAACGCGCTTTCATAAAACAAATCAGTACTCATTTAAAAAATTCAAAAACTTTTCGAAAGGTATTAGTTGCAAATCGTGCTCATTAGATTTTGGTGAAGATCGGCTAGGCAATTTCTTCATAATTATTTGTTAACAAATATCTTTTTAATGGTTTTAAATGAAACTATAAATTTCATACGATAGAATTCATAATCTCAACGAACATCCATAAATATTATAAGACTACGAGAAATAGATAAAAATTCATTAAAGTTTGTAATAATAGACCTCGCGTTTAGGACAGAGAATGTTCTAAAGTTTATAATAAAAGTAAAAACTATTTTAGAAATAAATTCTTGAAAATTTCATCGTCACACTAAGAGTTGCTAAGTCTCAATTTTATTAATTAAGTCTGTTAAGTTGATTACCAACACATATCGAAAAGTTCATGCAACTTCCTCAAGGCAAAATGCCACTTACATCAACTATATGAAATAGTAAAAACGTTAAGATATTTTTATCAAAGGGATAAGGTTTGTAGCATCTGCTAATAAATAACATTGCGTTTCAGTACTGTAAATGTACTATGTACAATCTTAATGATCAGCACAGTTTTTTAAATGAGATCATTAATTCACACGATTATTTGTGTAATTAGAGAACTGGAGCAAGAACTATACATATATACGATGATATATGGAGCCATGACTTTTATATATCTTAGAGCTATATTGTTTAATATGAATGCTTAATAATAAAAGTATTTTCTTTCCTAAGTTCAAAAAGGTGAACATAAATTACATTGCAACTCCAACTCATTAACAAAATTTCATATATTAAACTACAAACTACATTATCCTATTGTAATTTGAAACAGTTTGATGCAAAAATTATTATTTTTGTAGATTTGTGATCAAATTACCGTGAAAATTATTCAATAAAATCAGACATACTGTTACCTCTACATGCTACATTAATTCCAATAACTATTCATATTATGCTATAAGAGATTACTGAAACTTCATATATTAAACAATTCATTAAAAAATTAATTCAACATTAGAATTAGACATAGAGAAGGCGGGGCACAAAGGTATAAAACTAAATATATCACAACAAATAACTGATATCAAACAAAGCATTAACTGGCTATGTTTAGTAAAACTCCCAGCTAATTCATCATTGTAGAAATGTTTTTTTCGCTGTTTTTCAAAAATGTGTAACCTGGTCCTTTTTACCCCATAGTAGGTAAACATGTTCAATGTCTTATTGACTTCCCATTGGGTAAGTTATTGTAATCGTCCAAAAGTCGAAATTGAAAATTTTTACATTTGTTCACGTTTTAAAGGTTTCTGAACATTTTGACATACATCAGAAAAAATGGATGTGCGCACGTTTGTGTATGTGTAAGTATGTATGGATACAAATTTTTGTCCAAGTTTTCGGGCGCACGGTTCAATCGATTTTAATGATTCCAAAAACATTCGATTCCAATTGATAAGGAGATGTGCTGATTGGTTTTTGGCAAAGGCAGGTCCAGTCGTTTCGGAGATACGGAGTGAAGAATCCAAAAAATAGGAATCGAGTTTTTGAGAAAAAAGAGCTTCCGATCTGAATGATCTAAAAATCATTCAATTTGTAATGACGGGGAGAAGTGGTGATTAGATTTTGGCAAAAGCAGGTTCAGCCGTTTTGAAGATACCGAGCTAAATGTGCAAAAAATGACAGTTTTTGAGAGAACTAAGCATCCGATTTGGATGATTCAAAAATTTTTCTGCTTGTTTTGACAAAATAATTGCTTTTGAAAAACAAATTATTTCATTTTTTTTACCATTTTTTTTTTCTCAAAAACTGTTTTTTGTGTATCGAAATTAATTGAGATTTTAATTTTAATTCAGGCTAAAGTTCTAAAGCTCACTTACATACTTTAAATAAATAATTTTAAATTTGTAATTCAGTTTACATAACTCTTATAAACATTAGACAATGTTACAGTATTTATAATAATCTATATGAAAACATTTAATATTTCGTTGCGGTACGGGAAGTTCCAGCAATTTGCCTTAAGACACGATGCTATACACAATACACAACTAGTTTTAATTTTAAAGGAATTTCACAAATTAATAGCTACATAATTCAACCAATGCAAAACATAAAATTTTATGGATGTATTTTTTTACAGAGATAACACTGTAAATAACATTGATCTGGTATTTTGTCAAAAATAGTTGAAATAACTATTTATTTAATTCACGTCTTGTAGAATTGCTCTATTCAACTTGATTTACTTTTTTTTACATGTTTGCCAGGACAAAGGTTCAGTGGTACTTTTACCCCATCCAAGTGTAAGCTTTTATAGAGATAATATAAAAAAAATGCGGCATCTAACTTAAATTAACTATACATTTTATAAAACAATTAAATAAATCATAGAAAACGTTGTTTCAACATGGAACATACATCTATATATACTAACACAACAGAATCTAATATCATAAATTATGAATCATCATTATGATGATTGGTGCTTTTGACGTACTTGGATTAGAACGTTTTATTTACAAACACTAAGATTAATTATCAAATTAAATATTTAAACAACCACATTCGATATTTTTATCATGAGCTAATTATGATTGTGTAAACAAATATTTTTCAAAAATTAATTACGTTATTTATTAATCATTGCATGCTAATTAACTTCCCAATGATTAACATTCCAAAATATATATGCACCGTTATATTTATTATAAATGCACTATGTTTTCTTTTGCGAGAACGATTATAGAACACGAAAAATACTAATCATCGTGAGTTATGCAAGGAATTCGAATTTAATTAAAATTATTTGATAATGCAATACGTTTGATTAATTAATAAATATTTTAGTACGGGTTATTATAAAAATTCCTCGTTTGATAACAGGTTCTTGTATGGCATGTTTTGGTATATCACATAAATCATACTTCATTAAGTTGTATTAATTCGGTATAAAGAAAAAGAAACAACGAATTTTTAAGTGAGCTAACACACTCGTTTTGGAAAATACAGTTAGCTGCATAACTTTCATAAATTCATATATATATATATATATATATATATATATATATATATATATATATACATGCTACAAAACAAAAACAATATATAGTACATTAAACATTTCATCATTGAACAAAGTCTTTATGTAGTGTTTGTAGTCTTATTTTGTTTTTTTATAAATGAAATAATGTAGGTTTAAACTTATGTATTTTACTTATAATTAATAAATTGCATACATTTCTTTAGCCATTTTTATCTATTACTTTCCTGTAGGGTAAGTTATAGTAATGGGCCAAAAATCTTTTTTTTTTCAAATCTTTACGTTTTAGAGGTTTCTGAACATTTTGGCATATCTTATAAAAAATAGATGAATGTGTGTGTATGTATGCGTGTATGTGAGTGCGGATACAAATTTTCGTCGACGATTTCGAGAACACCGATCAACCGATTTGAGTAATTCAAAAAAAAAAACATTCGATTCGTATTGATAAGGAGACGTGCTGATTAGTTTTTAGCAAAGGCTCTACCGTTCCGAAGATATGGGGCAAAAAGTGCTAAAAACAGTAACTCAGTTTTTAAGAGATTGGAGCGTACGATTTTAATAATTCAAAAAACATTTTACTTGTATTGACAAGATGAACTGATTAAATTTTTGGGAAAGCAGGTCCAGCGGTTATGGACTCTCAATGAAAATAAGATAAAAAAATGTCATTTGGCGGTTTAAAATGCTTATTGGATATATGTACATCAAATTATCAGATATTCTATAGAGACTTTAATAATGTGTACACATTTTGTATAATTTTTTTTGCGTTCCGTACCAAGATTTTTGATTACGGTACGGGAAGTACCAGCAATTTGCATTGAGACACGATACCATGCACCCCAATAGTTTATTGTTATTATTATAACGCTTTGTAACAAAACAGTATGCCTCAATAAAAGTTAAAAATAGTTTAAAAAAGAAGGTAAAATACCCCAATTGATTCAATATTAATTAATGAAAAAATGCAAAATGCTAGTTAGAGTAAATAAGCCTGACTCTACTAACAAGATTTAAATTCAATTTGCGTTTCAAAAATCTACTCTATATGATTCATACATAATACAATTTCATATTGGCAAATATATAGTATTGTTTGTTATCCATAATACTGTAATAGTATAGTTTCATCATAAAATCGGTGGGTTGAATATAAATTAAAATCACCTGTAATCTGCCCACAATGTAACCTATTACCTACAACACGTAGGCTGAACAAGTGAATAAAAAATCAATCTTGTTAGTTGCTCAACTCTCACATAGTTTTACAGTTATTATATCGAAAGTATCTTTTCTAAGATGGTATGAGTGAGATTTCTGCGATTTATTCGCAGACGAGTTATTGAAATACTTCGCCAAATGTCATTGTTCACGATGAATTTAGAGATAAATTCATAATACTATCCCAGTTTTACACGGAAGATAGGTTTCATAAAAACCAGTGTAACTCGAAAAATTTACTCTTATATAGAAAAAACTGTGCCAATCTAAAATCATTATAAAAAATGCCCCCTTTGTCAGTTTTTAATATAATGAATAACAAACACAATGAACGAGCCATTGATAAAAGCCATCGCCTAACTAATTTTTTTTGTATAAATTATAAATTATCTTAAAAAAATCTGTCATTTACTCACATTGAATAAATTTACGCCATCAATTATATATAAATACAATTAAAAACAAAGTTTAAAAACAATTATGCTCTTTGTTTTGTTTTGGTATTATACACACATAAAATTTAGTTTTGATCATAAAACGGGGAGTTCCCATTTTAACTACATATTTTCATTATCGACATAGACTACTAAGTAGTCCAGTCATTTAAGCTTAAATTAGGTAAGAATCTCGGAATTCGAGATACCCAGCTGTAAGTCCGTAAATACTTGTATATTGACACCAAGTTGTCTCAAAACCTAAATATGATAGGGTGTCAATACCATATGTAGTTTTGAGACAACTTTTAGGTGTCAATATACAGTATTTACAGACTTACAGCTGGGTAACTCGAATTCCGAGGTCAACTTACTATAATGACTGGACTGCAGAATTCGTCACTGTAACATACATTTTGTAGTGTTGTATTTCGACAGTAAAACAATGAAATTGTTATTGTACATATAAGCCAATTATAGTTTATTAGTGTTCATAATTTTGTGTAAATGTAAAATTAATAAACTTCATTGAAAGCTGGCAGTGCGAACTTACGAAACAGCATCAACAAAATTTTAATTTTATTTGTGAGAACATATTCACATGTATCCATTTGGTATAAGTCGCATTTTGAATTAAGTTAAATAAACTTGTGGTTATTAAAAAATAGAACAAAGTTTAAAATAACCTTAAATGTTTAAATTATGATAAATAAAAATTTTCAACTATTAAGAAGAAACAGTTCGGATGATTTTCACATGACCAGTAAATGTTAGCAATAATTAATCCCTTCGATTTTTTAAAATAATGTAGAGCAAGGCATAAAGGTACACAGGTAAAAAGGTCCACTACCGATGTCTCAAAAACAAGTAAAGTTGAAGTTTTTTTTAACAACAATATTTCAAAGTAGATGGCAAAAGATAAATAACCAACCATCACCTTGATTTTTACACCGTTGCTATTGGGATATAAACGGAGCTATGTTTGAAAATCCGTAAGAAAAGTATTTTCTATCGCTGTTAGGTTTTTTTGGATGTGAGCACTGTTGTTTAGTTTACGAGACCTAAATATTTTTTTAAGTATACATTATTCAATTGTTTTATAAAATATATTATTAATTTTAAGCTAAAATCAACAGTTTTTTTTATATAACTTCCATAAAGCTTACACGTTAGTTGGGGTAAAAAGAATCAACTGAACCTTTACCCTGGCATAGGTGTAAACAATAAAAAAGATAGTAAATAAAAAAGTAAATTAAGTTAAAAATAAAACAATTTTACAAGAGATACATGTTTCTGGTGAAATACCAGATCAAGATTATATATATAGTGTTGTCTCTGTTAAAACTGTTCCTATAAAATTTAGATTTTGTATTGGTTGAATAATGTAGCTATTATTTCGTGAAATCCCTTTAAATTATAAATAAGACACGACGACCAGCTTGTCCCCTGGCCCTCCTATTTTACCACGCCTATGGGATAAAAAGGACCAGGTGACAAATTTTTGAAAAACAGCCAAAAAGCACATTTCTACAATGACAAATTAGTCGGGTAATTGTTTGTTTGATATGTGTTATTTGTTGTGATATAACTGGTAAATGTAAATGACATTTAAATATTCTTTAAATATTAATTAACGCTGATTATATTTAAGTATAAATATACCAAAGTAATTAGTTTAATTTCTAGAGTAATGTAACCGTATAAACTAAGTACAAGTTAATTTTTTTTCTCAACTATCTAAAAAAAGAGAAAAATATTGCAACTATTTGTAGATATTCTCGAATTTCTTAAAAATATCGGAATTTGGGGTTAAGTGTAGTTCGTACTGAAAAGAAGTCTATAAAGAAGACTCTGTGGAAATTTCAAGCAAATCAGTCTAGTACAAACTGAGAAATCGTCGGTATCGAAAAAAAATCTAAATCGATTTTTTTTAATTTTAGATCAGAATATTCATTTAATTATATATAAACTATTTGAATAACAATAAGTTGTCGGTGAGCTTTATTATTTATACCTGTACATTAGGGTGGTACTTAATATGGACATTTTCGAATTTTCTTGGTCCTAAGGGCTCAAATAGTTCCAAATTGATAAAAAACAATTCTCTGAAAATTTTAGCTCTTAATATTGTCTTTTAGATAGAGCGTAATTCAATCAAAGTTTTGTATAGAAATAGCATGAAAATTTTTTCAAAAATTTTGTAGAGCGTCGAATTTTCAATAAAAAATGACAAGAATTTTTACTTTTAATTCTTGTCGCTAAGTTATACCTAAATTTTTTTTTTAATTTTCAAAATATTTCCATGCTGTTTCCATACAAAGTTTGATTGAATTGTGCACTATCTATATAAAAGTTAATATTAAGAGCTAAAATTTTCTGAGAATTGTTTTTTATCAACTTGGAACCATTTGAACCCTTGGGAGCAAGGAAATTCGAAAATGTCCATATTAAGGACCACCCTAATATACATAATATAATAAAATATTTCAATGATATTGTTAATAAAAAAAAATCTTTCTACACATTTTATGGTAATTTGTGCATCATCACGTATCATTTCACTAAAAATCTTTACTTGAAGCATTTTTTGTTGGCATCAGTATTAGATCTTTAAATTACGCCCGCGGCTTTTTAAATCTTTAGAAGTAGTTTTTGAACTAACTCATAAAATGTATTTCAGATAATTCCAGATCTCCAAATAAAAAAATAATCCAAACCTCTAAAGAGTGTATTGAACTCGCACCAAATTGTGGATTTTAATACTTTCACGCATTATGCGACGCACATCTCAAATATAAAATAATAATTGAAAAGGCAAGAACCTCGGTTGCAAAATAATGCAAACATTATATAAACATCTCTCCAAGCCGTTTATATTTTGCTCACATCATTTCGCAAATATCACGTACTTAAATACATGCACAAAAATATGCCCAGACATAACAATTTTATAATGTTTTGTCGTCGTTGATTTGTCGTACACAATAAACATGAAACTTTCACCGTTTTGACAAATTGTGCAACGTTCAGTTTTATTGAAATTTTCTCAGAAGATAATTGCGATTATCTACCGCAATAATCGAAAGAGAGAGCAGTCACAGCAATAAATATAGGCATAAATTTAATAATAATAATAATAAATAGTAATAGTAATAATATTAATGATAATAATATAATGGGTACTCTAGGAGGGATCAAATTAAACATTCATCTGAAAGTTGAGTTTGAGACATTTTCGTTGTAATTTCACACAGAAAGACCCAAATAAGCAATTTTCAGTTATACATATTCGGGTAAAAATGGATGTAGCTACAGCATGATATCAAGTTGACCGAACAGATTAGAGCAGTGATTCCATGGCAACATTCCAGGGGTCCACGGTAGGGAAAACAAAATTTGGGGGTCCACAAAATAAAAATGGGGGTCCACGGCATATTTAGAAATGAACCAAAAAGCAAAGAAAAATATTACATATTAGAGATAGGCTTATCATATCCGAAGCCGGATCGGTTAGGATTTCAAAATTATTGGAGGATGTTTCTGCTTTTTCGGAATCGCTTTGTGTCCAAGTATTATAAGTTGGAGGAATAGTTCAACCATGAATTCAAAGCAATTTTGGGGTTTGATTTATTATTGTTTTTTGATGGGTAAAGATACCACTGCCGTCAAAATTTAGTTCTATAAAAGTTAATTGGGCTGTGCTAAATCGAGGCAAACTGTGGAGAAAAGGTTTGCTGATATTAATTGTGGCCATACAAACACACAGCGAGGAGCCAGCCACCCATCAACCTCGCATATTTCAAAAACTATTGAATGTTCCAACTTTAAATTTTTGTCAAATATTTAGTAAAGTATAGTAACAATGTATGTCAAGTTTTATCGAAATCGAATTATGCATTTTTGAAAACGTACAATCTGTTTCAATACTAATATTGAGAGCAGAGTCAGCCACCCATCAACTATGCATATCTCAAAAACTATTGAATGTTCCAACTTTAAATTTTTGTCAAATATCTAGTAAAGTATAGTAACAATGTATGTCAAGTTTTATCGAAATCGAATTATGCATTTTTGAAAACGTACAATCTGTTTCAATACTAATATTGAGAGCAGAGTCAGCCACCCATCAACTATGCATATCTCAAAAACTATTGAATGTACCAACTTCAAATTTTGGTCACTTTTTTGGTAAAGTATAATATTTATTTATTTATTTATTTATTTATTAATAAGCAAGCCGTAATCAATAATAATAGATATTATTTCAGGCTCTTGTCAAGCAATTGCATTTACATTGCAATAACAATGCATATCAAGTTTCATCAAAATCGAATTATGCAAACAAAATCGAAAATGAAAATTTTTGCATATCTTCACGTTTTGAAGGTTTCTGAACATTTTGGCATACCTTAGAAAAAATGAATGTGTGTGTTTTGTGTGTCCGCATTTTTTCGTCCACGTTTTCGGGCGCACGGATCAACCGATTTGAATGTTTCAAAAGACATATGGAGATGTGCTAATTAGTTTTTGACAAAGGCAGGTCCAGCCATTACGAAGATTGCCAAGAGTGCAGAAAATAGAAATCGAGTTTTTGAGAGAACGGAGTATTCGATTTGAATGATTCAAAAAACATTTAATTTTTAATGATGATGAGAAGTGGTGATTAGTTTTTGGCAAAGGCTGATTCAGATATTTCGATGATACAGATAAATGTACAAAAAATGGCAGTTTTTGCTTATTTCATAAAACAAAAATTAAAAAAAAATGGATATCGAAAATAATTCAGCTTTTAATTTTAATTCTGGCTAAAGTTCTAAAGCTCACATATGCACTTTAAATAAATTGTAAACTTTGTAATTCAGTTTATATAATTCTTATAAATATTAGACAATGTTACAGTATTTATAATAATCTATTTGTAAACATTTAATATTTCTCGAATATTTCGTTACGGTACGGGAAGTTCCAGCAATTTGCCTTAAGGCACGATGCCATACACCACTAGTTTTTTTCAATTTGTCGTATTATTACCTCAAGCCTTTGAATGATTTTTACAAAATTTTAAGTATTATTGCAAACAAAGGAATAGTAATCAAAACTTATGTTTTCCATTAACTTTAATGCTTCAAAAAACCAAGTTGCCTGATGGAAACATAATTGCATAATTGTTGTTAGATTATCATCATTAATTATCTTTCGGTCTAAGATGACTATCATCAGAGGAAGTATTTTCTTCCGTAAGTTTTAAGTAATCCGAAGTAATAACTATTATTACATGCGCGAATAGAAGTAGAATTTACTAGTTTTTGAAAGTAACATCCATTATCCACAGGAAGAGCATCGCTTTATTGCGTTATAATGTTATAATGCAAAAAAAAATTAAATCGCAACAAACGAGGTAATGTGTGGTAATTAATCATCTAAAGGTGAACGATCCTACGTAATATATACATATACATATATATAATAGATGAATCATTAATGTTATTAATATATTCATATTCATTTTCCTCGTGAAAGTAATAGATATGCTACATGAAATAGTAAAACTTATAATTATTTATGCGCTCGTGTTCAATTTTAAGATTTTTAAGGTTGTAAATTTAAAATGTTCATTTAAAAGAGATACGTTTTACACATAGTACATGTCGATGCTTCAGAATGTGAAATTGTTTTTTAAAAACACGTGAAAATATGTAAGCATAAGAATATTCATTTATATTTATATAAACGAGTTCAACTCGTACTCCACCCACAGGAAATTATTTTGTTTTTCCTTTCACAAATATTTTGAAAATAACAATTTTCATAATTCAAAGTAATACATAAATAAAGCAGAGTTAAAAAAAAAAGTTATACTAAAATCTGTCAAAAATAAGAAGGTCTTCAATATTTATGGTAAAAAGGGATCGTTCAAGTATTACGTTAGCAGACTTATTACAATTATTTCCCCTCCCCCCCTTTGTCAACAAAAGTAAGCAAATTTTTACCCAAAACGAGCAAATCAATAACCCCCCCGTCCCCCTATAGTACTTACGTAATACTTGAACGGCCCCAAATGCAAATCATATATATGTTTTGAAAAACTCGATAACGAACAACAAAAATTTAAGAATAAGATCTATACATCTTGTTTTCAAATATTTACTAATATACTAATACCATTACAAAATTATTTTCACTAGGTGTAAGTGGCATTTTGCCTCAATGCAAGTTGCGCAAACCTAGCAATATGTGTAAATAATTGACTTAATCAATAAGAATTTTGAAAGAAGAGATTTTGAATTTTAGGCCTATAATATTCTAAAATGTTCATTGAGACCAGTGATTCCCAAAGTAATCATATGGACCATCAGAGGTCCGTGACAACTTTCAAGGTGTCTACATCAGAAAAAAGAATTTTGGAAATCCACGATAGTGGATTACAATACACCTTATCAATACCAATTTTTTATTATTATTTTAAAGTCAATTAATAAATGTCTAAACTTGTATTTGTATCTTTAATTACATTTTATTAAATGTTTATTACAAAACGTTAGTAAAAATATATAATAGAAAATCGATATCGGCTAAATAGGGGTCCATAACAAAGCCTAAGAAGTTCATGACACAAACAATTTTGGTAATCTATGATTTAGACCATGAACTATACATCATACAAAATTCTATCAAGTTTTTCAAACAAACAAAAAATAAAAAAACAATTAATTACGAAGAAACGTCCCGGACCATATTTACCAAAAACAAAACAGCACGATTCCAGGCTTATATCTTTATATCTTTTGAACAGGGTTTAAATTTTCAAATTCGGCCTAAGATTTTTAGCAAAATAATGGAGGAAACATTTTGCCCTTATCTTCTAATTATAGAAAAATGGATAAGCCGATCAAATGAAATTTGAATCATCATTTGAAAATTTCATCAAATGACTTTTAAATATTTGAACTCGTTGCAGTCGTTTTTTGAGAATATTTCAAATTTTTAGAGCTCATATGAATTCCTAAAGAAACCATATACAGTATTATAAATCATAAGATAAGAGGGCGTCCATTAATCACATGAGCAAGTTTTTAAGGATTTTTGGACCCTCCTCCCCCTTGGTAATCCATGGTGATATTCAAAATTACCCCCCTCCCCCACCAAACATCACGTGTATTTTTAATTACGTGAAAAAATTGTACAATTTTTGAATTTTTCTGAAAATGTTTGAACTGTTTAAAAAAAAATAGTTAAAAAATAAATACACGTGATATCTTACTATGCCCCTCCCTCCCCACGTGATATTTTGTGATTTTTTGTCAAACCCCCCTTCCCTTTAAAAACCTCACGTGATTAATGGGCGCCCCCTAAGTCTCAAAATTCTTAGTATTTCTACCATAAATCGCAACGTCTCATTTCAAACGGTTTGGCCTTTGGGCGAGATAGACTGCTAAAATTTAAGGAAAATTGAAAAATTGCTGTCGTAGATCGAAGGCCTACGACAACACCAACTTTTGTCTTAATCAAAATATAGTTGCATGAAAATCCATCATTTCTTAAAATATGATCAGGGATATAATGCATCTTTATTTGCAAGCGCATCGATATATGTTTGACTTAATTTAAAATATTTGAAAATTTATGAAAAATATATTAATTATATGAAATCATAATAATCGATTCCCATGCCATTTCACAGCATGAAACTATAGAAAAAGCTATGCATTTATACTCTATAATTAATATATTATGCATAATTAAAGAAAACCACATATTGCACGATCCTAAGAAATGAAAGACACCGCATGGAGAATAGATCATTGTCGAGTAAGAGGTTGAAGTAAACTGTAAATACAATATACTATCAACAATAAGGCAGCTGCTAGATTTCAATTTGCATAAAAAACATTACTTTGTTAATATAAATTTTATTGTAAAATATTACACTGCAAACAATAAGCAGTAAAAACTCATATTATTATTATTATTGTTCTTGTTCTGAACGCAGAGAACACGGCCAGAAACTCGATACATTATCATTAGACATTTTAGTGGGTCAATAGTACCAATAGAGACTATGCATAAGTTACAAAAGTAGGCTAAAGACATTCTGCTTTAAATTTTATTCCCAATCATCAGAGTCTTGCTGATTTTTTGTATTTTCACCAACTGATGAAATCGCGTGAGCAAAACCTTTATTTGCAATAAAAAACGAAATTTGTAAGTAAACACATTCGTTTTATGAAAAGACACGCAATACTGTTTATCATCAACAAGAAAAATTAAACGTTTGTTTTTCATGAATAAACTATTATTTTCACTTCGGATAAAAATATTATGTAAATTCTTGAATTAAATGACAGTTGTAATAAAAACAACTTATGAGTACAATAGACTTTATTAATTTTTTTCATGTAACGCGAACAATAAGCATTTTAGTTTCAAGTTAGTTAAAGAGGTCACACATTTAGTGAACCAAGCTGTGTTAACAAAAAGAATAAAATTAAATTTAAGGTCTCTGGTAAAATACTCATTTCTACTTAAGATATGTTTTTTGAACTCGTATGACCAACATGTCTCAATATGACGTAATTGTTAAATTCAGAATCGTTTAAATCAAGTCCCTCAAGGCATAACATTTATTTTGCAACCTTGTGACTTGATATAACAACAAATA
This sequence comes from Ctenocephalides felis, assembly GCF_003426905.1. Classification (NCBI taxonomy): domain Eukaryota; kingdom Metazoa; phylum Arthropoda; class Insecta; order Siphonaptera; family Pulicidae; genus Ctenocephalides; species Ctenocephalides felis. The sequence continues at coordinate 24,412,574 of NW_020538040.1, forward strand.
AAAAAGCATTAATTTTTCCTGAATTGGATGGAAACAAAAACTGAACAAAGAAAAGTACTAGTTACCAGGGACAAAAACCAAACTTGAACAAATAATAAGATGCCTCTCTATAAACGCACTATTTAAGCCAATATGGTGAAAACTCAAACAAATTCCTTAAAATCGCCATGGGGGAACTAAAAAATGTTCAGAACTGGCTGATTTATTTGTATACCAATACAGTACGATACTACTAAACAGTGTGAAAAACAAAAACTGCCTTTAAACATAAAGACAAAGCAATTCTTCAAGTCATCCCAAATTCATCCAAATTCCTTAGCCAATTTTTCACTAATAGAAAACTACTACAAAAGGTAGTCACTTGATCTACAAGAATCTTATCTAATCAAGTATCTACATCGATTCTTGATGGGAACTAAAGTACATTTTAACTTTATTATTTGAAAGAATACAATTTTAGTAGTAATTATTAGAATATATATTTATACTATATTAGAATATCGTTATAATTTATCTACCGAAAGGATAATCAGAATGGAGCTATTGAGTTGTTTTTATCAGCATGTCATTTCTTTTATGTCTTTTGTACAACAAATATGTGTACATTATCTAATTTACTAAATGTCCTTAATTGAACAGTCTTTAATATTAATATTATCCCTTAATCACCTGAGGCTTAAAAGGGGGTTTAAAAAAAATCACAAAATATCACGTGGGGTATGATGGGTCTAGTAAGGCACGTGTATTTCTGTTTACAAATTTAAAGAAAAGATCCAAAATTAAAAAAAAAACTAGTGGTGCATGGCATCGTGCCCTCAGGCATATAGCTCAAACTTCCCGTACCAAAAACTAAATTATTAAAAAAAAACTTTGCAAAACTTTGAAAACATTAGCTTTTTAAGAAATTTTAAAAAAATTTGACTTTTTCGAAAAATTTGATTTTTTATATTTTTTTTTGGTATTATTATTTTTTTTTAAATTTTTTTAAGCAATCACGCTGCATAGCTGGCTTGGAGTCAAAATATCAAAACGCGTAAGCGCTGCGTAGTCGTCTAACGTGTAAACATTAGTACGGAACCCATATAAATGTACACAAAATTTGTACTTATTATAATTTTTATAAAATATCTGATAATACGATGTACATATGTCTAATCTTCATTTTTGACCGCCAAATGGCATGATTTTTTACTTTTTTTTTATTGGATCTCCGGAGACTCTGGACCTGCTTTTACAAAAATGTTACCTGTTGTTCATTTCGTCAAGTACATAAAATGTTTTTTGAATTACTTAAATCGGACGTTCCGTTATCTCAAAAACTAAAATTTTTGGCACTTTTTGCCCCGTATCTCCGAAACGGCTAGATGTTGGGATGGGGGATAATTCTGAGTGGTGTCCCAAAATTCTTAAAAAACGATCACGTGATTAATGGACGGCTCTAACGTGCATTTTTTTTAGAAACCTGTTTTATATATTTACTTCTTAATTTTATAGAAAATATATTAGCAGCAAAACAAATTTGTAGTAAAATAAGCCAAAGTTTAAATTTGTATGTTGTGTATGTACTTCACAGGACCTTTTAGAAATATAAAATAGCTTTCGCCATGTTATATTTTTAGGACAAGGATAATGTACGTCCCTTGTACTTCTGTGCACGTGTTTTGCGAAACACTATATAATTTTATTACGTCCCAAAGTGAAATACAGATAAATATCACGCGATATATAGATATATTTTCAATTTACATGTTAATCCATCAGGCACGATATCATTTTAATCGCCTTACTAATATATCACTCTGTGGGAACTAGCTTTCGCGAGTTTATTGCGTAGTTTACATTTAAAATCTCTATGGAATGCTATCGTACAAAATGTTTTAATTAACTTGAGAGCAGATAATATTTATGGTGTACATTTACGTAAATGTAATATGAACATAACCACATATGATAATATGTGCAGGACAAGGCTACATTCGCACCACACCCAGTTTTTGCGTTTCGAAGTTATTTATCGCGAATTGTCGAGGTACATGTCCATTGTCAGTTCTGCTTAATGTACTATTTGTTGCCATTGTTTATAGATTACATACATACATAAGTATACATACATACATACATACATACATACATACATAATACATAATTTTCACGTAGAACACGGAGCAGCACCACTTGTTATTTTGTAGTCAACAAGAATTTGATTTGCATATTTTTACGTTTAAAAGTTTTCTGAACATTTTGGCATACCTTAGAAAAAATGAATGTGTATATGTGTGTCTCATTTTCGTCAACGATTTCGAGAGCATGAATCAACCGATATGAATGATTCGAAAATCATTGGATCCCTATTGATGGGGAGACATGGTAATTAGTTGAAAGAAAACATTTCTTTTGTATTGACGAAATTGATTATATTTTTGGAAACGCAGGTCCAGCGATTTAAGAGATTAGGAAAAAAAAGTTGAAACTACTGACATTTGGCGTTCAAAAATGATCATTAGACATCAAATCAGATATTTTAACAATAAGTACAAATTTTGTTTTGCTTCACTTCCTTAGGTTCCGCACTAAGATTTTTCAATATTTTGAAATTTCTCAAAAAAAAATTCAGTTTCAACAATTTACCTCAAGACGCGATGCCCAGCAGTTTATTAACTTTTCGTAGGGTAGTTATAGTAATGGGCCGAAAATCGAAAATGAAAATTTCAGCATATCTTCACGTTTTGAAGGTTTCTGAATATTTTGACATACCTCAGAAAAAATGAATGCGTGTGTGTTTTGTGTATCCGCATTTTTTCGTTCACGTTTTCGGGCACACGAAAACCTATTTCGTTAACCTATTTGAATGATTCAAAAAAACATTCAATTGACAGGGAGATGTGCTGATTAGTTTTTGGCAAAGTCAGGTCCGGCCGTTACAGAGATATAAAGCAAAGAGTGCAGAAAATAGAAATCGAGGTTTGAGAGAACGGAGTATCCGATTTGAATGATCCAAAAAACATTTAATTTGTAATGATTAGGAGAAGATGTGTTTAGTTTTTGGCAAAGGCAGGCCCAGCCGTTTTGAAGATACCGAGCTAATTGTGCAAAAAATGGCAGTTTTTGTGAGAACTAACCATTCGATTCGAATGATTTAAAAAACTGTTTGCCCTTGCAATTCAGTTTATATAGGTCTTATAAATATTAGACAATGCTAAAGCATTCATAATAATTTATTTCAAAACATTTAATATTCCTCGAACATTTCGTTACGGAACGGAAAGTCCCAGCAATTTGCCTTGAGGCACGATGTCATACACAACTAGTTTAAAAATATCTAATAAAAAGTACCTATATCATTTTATATTATACCTGCGTATAAATCGTCTAGATAACATATCGTTAGTTCTCAAATTAAATAAAAATAAATCATTTTCACCTTTATGAAGAAACTACGGATCGAGTTGAATAACAGAAAGGCATGCGGCAGTAACAGCATGCAGAAGTTGTGGTTTGATGTTGGACGGGTAATAAACTCTAATATTGAAATAACTGACAGTACATTGCACAGAGGAAATACATAGATATCAAACGTTTTATATTATAAACAGAAGCATAAAGAATTTTCTTTAAAGCGATAACAGTTCGATGATGATGGTGTGATGATACTTCTAAAATGGGAACGATTGACCTATCTCTGTTTTATGTATTTTTTATCAGTGGAATTTAAATAATACTGAAACAGCAATGCCGTAGAAGGGCTGTTTTTAGTTTGAAACAAACTCACTTATATTTAGTTTCAAGTAAAAACCGAAATCCCTACAGTTGGACGTCAGGTTGTCCTAAGTAGGAATCAAGCCTGAATCCCTCTGATTCAGTTTTTAGTAAGATTTTTTTAGTTCAGTTTTTTTAGTAAAAAGTGTTGTCCTTTCAACCAGAAGGGTTGATAATTCTGTGGCCTATTGAAAAAAAAATATTACCAATAGGCCACGAAATGCTGAACGCGACAAAAGTAAAATCTTTATCAAGCCTAGAGTTTTTTTGAAATTTATCATTATTATTTTCATCATCATAACAAGAATTTGTACAACCCTTAAGTTCTGACATTATTCAGATATAAACCAAAAAGTTTTTTTTATTGTTTTGATCAATGAACTCAATTAAGCATACATTAATAAACATAACATATATTTTATTTAATAAAATTTGTATAGATCAATTTTTATTAACTTCCCATAGTTAACTTCTCATAGTAAGTTTTAGTAATCGTTCAAAAATCGAAAATAAACATTTCTGCATATCTTCACTTTTCAGAGGTTTCTGAACATTTTGACATACCTTACATTAAAAACAATAGATGTGTGTGTATGTGTATGGTATGTATTTTTCTTCGGCGTTTTCGGGAGCTTCGCTCAACCGATTTGAATTATTCTAAAAGCACTCGATTCCTATTGATAAGGAGACGTACTGATTAGTTTTTGGCAAAAGTTGGTCCAGCCATTTCGGAGATACAAAAAATTGCAATTAAGTTTGTGAGAGAATGAAGCATACATTTGGATGATTCAAAAAACATTCCACTTTTATTGACGTAGTAAGCGGTTCCGGAGACCCAGATTTTTTTTTAAAAAAAACTGTCACTTGGTGGTTGAAAATCAGATATTTTGTAATTTGAATCAACCGATATGAATAGGTATCATTTCAACATTTTCAAAAAAAAAATTAGATTTCGAAAAAGCAACTTTCTTCAATAATCAAATTTTTCAAATGTCTCCAAAGAGAATCTTGAATCAATTTTTTGAGCATTTAAAATTTTGTAATTACGCGATGCTATGCACCACTACTTTAATATGTGGTCGATTCTAATTGTTTTCTGAATACTTATATTAAAACTGTTATAAATGTAGAAACAGTTACAAACGAAAGCTCATAATTGATTTTTCATAATTGAATTTAATGATTATCATTACGCATGAAATTTTTTAAAGACATAAGACATATAGTATTTTTAAATTTACTAGTGTGAAACACATGGTTGTACAAAAATTAAATATATATATATATATATATATATATATATATATATTAGAAATAATGTTATTCAGTCTATAACATTCCCCCGACCTCTGATTTCTCATTCATAATGTTTTTCTGAGCAAAAATTAACTTAGCCAACTTAGTTAGCACTGTCGATCTCTAAGATCCAAGATCTGAGATCTTTTCATACGAAAACCAGTTCTTTTGCTCCGAGTGCGTGAATTACATGTATTTTGTTCGTTGCAACGCATTTCAACACGTCTTAGTGCAAGTTTTGCAAGAAAATCGAACTAGACACTAATTATTATTAGAAAGTCGCAAACAGCATTCGTCGTATGCATTTTACATATATTGCAATAATGCCGTTCACTTCGTTTTAACGATTCAAAAAAATGTTTTCCAGGAAGTCTAAATGTGAATTATAGAGAAAACGAAGTTAGGAAAAAAAATATATATTTGACAATGCTATATCGGTGGAATTATGCATATGTGATAATACATAATTTATTATTTGGTATAATATATGAATACTATAATCTTACTTCTTGACAAAGTAAAGAAGGCGCAGATGCTGATATTCTTATATTTTAATTATTTTGAAAGCTATTTTTTTGTTTTAATTTGCTTTACGTATGATTAACTATTCTTGATCTTATTTTAATGCAACAGACTTTATATAACAAAGATGATATAATAATTAAATTAAATTCCAGATGTAATTAATTGAATTCTAAAGTTTAAGATTAATCTAAGTTTATCAAAAATCAACATAAGTTTGATGTCAAACTAGTTGTAAGTAGCATTTTGCCCTAAGGAAAGTTGCATAAACTTCCAGATACGTATACATAATCAACTTATTCAATAAGAATTAATTTTCAGCTATTTAGATAGAATGTTCAAATATTTCAAATGATGTTTTTGAAACATACTACATACATACTATATAAACATAATACCTGCAATTGTTTAAATTAAATTGAATTGTTCAACATATTTCATTTCATCTATTTCGGGTTAAAAAATGTATTTTATTTAAGTGCAGACGTTAACTGTAATCAATAGCTGCATACGAAATACTGTGCACGTAAAGACTTGGTGTAGATCCAGATTAGAATCGTTTAGTCAGGCGGCAAATTTCTACATTTCTAATCGTAGGCATATAATATTTTAGTATGTTATTTTAGACTACGAAATCTATCGTCATACAATGTTTCAGTGAAATTGTCAAAACTCATCTTTTCATTGCATAATTATGAAGAATAGATCCGCTGATAAATACCGTTGAAACACACACACACATACTTTTTCCAAACTTGATCCCATACGATTCAGAATGACTTGAAAAGTCGAGAAAACTTGAAATTAGCATATTGGATTTTCTGGTGAAAACAAACTTCACCTTTGGGAAGTTAATATAAAGAAACCAGTGTAAATAACATCTCATAGGATTGTTGTTAAAGTTGATGATTTTGTTTTATTTTTCTTTGAATATTGTACATAGTAAAAAATGTGAATTGAGATAAAAAGAAATACTTTTTGCTATTAGTATAACTTTAAATAACTATTACTATATAAATCAGTTTATATATTTTAACAATATCTTTTTTATCTATATTTGACAAAGAATTGAAAACAAAAATAATAACAGCACCATCTTTTTAAAAAACGAGTCCGAACAGATACTACCAAAATAATTTTCCTATAAAAAGTTGTTTATGATTTATATTTAACCATATATTTTTAATAACATTTAGTATATATCAAAACAATTCTTTTGCTAATGATGGTTCTGCAGAGATGATTATGTCTTCGGGGATGAAGGAAAAAAAGTCGTTGAACTTAAAAAAATACATATTTTTTGTACAAGATTCTGATATCATTAAAAAAGTTCAAGGACATCCGAGTTATATGTAACAAAATTTCCGCGAAAAAACATGTTTTGATCCTGTTATCCTTGAATATTGTACAAAGCCGGCACAAATTGGAACAGAATCATCCACTACTATTACTACAACAACACGTAATTACTGACATACACAAATTGATATTGTTTTTTATAAAAAATACATTTATTCTGATTTAAAATGACTATTGAAGATTGAATAAACAACAAGTCAGTTTCGACAAAAATATCATTGAAAGCTTCATTTTGAAAATCAAAGGAACTAGTGGTGCATAGCATCGTGCCTTAAGGCAAATAGCTGGAAGGTTCCGTACCGAAAATTAAATTATTTAAAAAAAACTTTGAATTTTTTTGATGCTATGCACCACTAGTTACTTGTTCCATTGTTTTTTCGAAACCGCTAGTCCTGCCTCTTCAAAAATTTAATCAGTTGTTTCAAATCTTTCACATCCGACGTTTCGTTCTCTCAAGAATTTAATTACCATTTTTGGCAATTTTGCCCCGTACCTTCGAAACGGCTGGACCTGTCTCGGCTAAAAACTAATCAGCACGTCTTCTCTTCAATAGGAATCAAATGTTTTTAAACAAATCGGTTTGGTCCGTGTTTTCGAGATCAGCGACGAAAAATTGTATCCACACACATACACATGCATACATACACACACATCCATTTCTTTCTTACAAAAACGTAATTATATATAAAAAATTTCAACTTTAAAATTAAATTCACATTGCATTTCTAAAATTAATAAAGAATCATTCATTCGGTTATATATTTATTCATAGGCACACAAATATCTAGCTTTATCAAAAATATTACCGAAGCATACTAAATCCGAGCAGATTGATAATTGATTAGCCTTTATTGCTTGGTATATTCATTACATGCACGAATCAAATACTTTCTAATACAATATTGATAAAACACATTGATTAATTGAACTTTTAATTTTTTTTATTATGATACTCATATGGAAGAATAACATACTCGACTTACAAGATTTTAAGCAAAAAATCTGATTTGTTATTAATTGCGATGTGCATAGATTATAAGTCATCATAGAAAGTTAAAAATAAGACAAAGTTAACATAGAGCAAGTTTGACGAGTAGAAAATCTGCTCTAAATTACAACTGCGATACGATACTACTCTATATTTATTGTTTCAGTCTTATTAATTTTATTATGTAAAAGCTCTATATGCAAATTGAGGTCAGTGAAATGAAAAATTATTAACGCAGACATGAGCAGAGATTGTACATGTAAATATTATTCAATTCAGATATTTGTGGTTTTGTTTATAGCGTTCATTAGCAAATTTAAGCGTATTATGTAGTTTAATTTCAGAAATAGATGTAATGTGTAATTAACTAAATTGTTTATAAAAAGCAGAAGCGGGAAGGCAATAAAATAAGTAAATTGAAAGAACATTCAAGTTGGTTGATAAAACTTGAAACTTTGAAAAAACTTATCATAAACGTTCAAACGGTTCAAGACAATTTTTTCGTCTACGTTTTGTTAGATGCTTATAAGATTTTAAAAATTCGAAGATTATTTCAAGCATGCCAGATAGGAATAAATACATCTTTGGGGGCGTTCATTAATCACGTGAGCGAGTTTTTAAGGATTTTTGGAACCCCCTCCCCCTTGGTGATACATGGTGATATTCAAAATTACCCCCCTCCCCCACAAAACATCACATGTACTTTTAGTTACGTGATAAAACTATAATTTTTTTTTTTTTTTGGAAATGTTTGATTTAAATAAAAAACAGTTAAAAAATAAACACACGTGATATCTTACTATACCCCTCCCTCCCCCACGTGATAAATCGTAATTTTTTGTAAAACCCGCCCTCCTCCTAAAAACCTCACGTGATTAATGGACGCCCCCTTTTTGGTTCTGGTTTCTTCGTAGTTAACAGTTAACAGTAAAATGCCACTAACGCCTTGTTTACTGTTAGTAACCAGAAGCTCTGCGTTCAAATGCAAAAACATATCAAAATAAAGTCTCTAAATCTCGATGAGGACTAGCGTTTATCAGTATCGTGCGATGATCGGCTGAGCCGATTTTTCGTAATTCGTAAAAATTTTCCTTTACCTTTTAGTTAACAATCTTGAATCGATTTTTAAAATTCAAAAACCGTTCGAAATCTATTGGTTGGAATCGTGCAGTAGTTAACAGTTGCAAGTTTTTTTTTAGTGATTTTTATGTAACTTTTTTGACGATAAGTATCGTGGTCATATAGAACGTACTAAAATATTACGGCCTTGCGGCAAGTCATTCAATTTTAAAAATCCATCAAAGATTGGAAAAATTATAGCGTTTTTTTGACGTTTTTTAAAATTAAACTTTCATCGGCATTTTCTCAAAAATAGCTGAACCGATTTCAAAAAATTTAATCTTAGAAATACAAAAATTGTTAGAAATATGAGCATAATTTTTCGAAAGCATTTAGGGATAAGAAAATTTATGAATGCATATACAATTACTAAGGCAGTTAACTAATATTCAGAGATATATACATTTACCGAAAAACTTACGCAGATAATTTTTTTGCGATTCAAAAAAAATCGAACGAATAAACCACAAAACTATACCAAATTATTAAAACTGAATAATTTCTCTGAATTAACATCATTATAAATCGTTAAAAATTACTAGGACAGAATATATCTAATAGCACTTATTGTTAAAAAGAAAAAGTGTTCCGAATCAATAGGTATTCTCAATCCATTGAAAACAATTTAAAATTCATCTTTATTATAATTCGGTTTTCTTTATTAATAGTATTATCTGCGCACCTGATACAATAAACTTTTTTTCCATCACAATGGCGCGGTAATAATTGAACTACCTATTTTTATACTATCTCATTATCGTCGAACAAGCTTGTTGTTGTAACTGTACAAAACGAATTAGTTTCTCGTAATTAGGATGCCTGATATATATCTCTATATATCATTATTTTAAGTACTTGAAAATTTTTACTAATGGAAGTTTGATAGATTAATTTTTGTTTACTAATGTAAAGTTTCATCGATAATAAATAAAATATTCACTACGGATCAAGTACTAACACGTATAATCCCATAATCTCAAGAAATAAAACAGAACTAGTGGTGCATGGCATTGTGCTTTAAGGCAAATTGCTGGAACTTGCCGTATCATTTACAATTTTTCGCAAACTTTGAAAGAAAATGATTTTTGAGAATTTTGAAATTATTAAAAAAAAAGACTTGAAAAATTTGGCTTTTTTTAATATTTAGAAACTTTTTGAAAGGTTTGATTTTTTTTTTTCAAAGCAATGGCGCTGCATAGCCGATTTATAAATTTCGAAGCGCGTAAGCGCCGCGCCGTAGTCTAATGGTTAAATATTTTAAATCATGGTACGGAACCCATAGAAATGCATTCATTGAACATTTGTACTTATTATTAAAATATCTGATAATTTGATGTGCATATGCCTAATAATCATTTTGACCGCCAAATGGCATTTTGTTCACTTGTGTCGATGTATTTTGCTAGACCTGCCTTCCTAAAAATTTTACCATTTGTACATTTCGACAACACAAGTAAAATGTTTTATGAATCATCCAAATCGGTTGATCTGTGTTCTCGATATCGTTGACAAATAATTGTATCCACACACACCATACATACACACACGCACACACACATTCATTTTTTCTAAAGCATGCTAAAATGTTCAGAAGACTTTGAAACGTAAAGATATAAACAAAATTTTATTTTCATAATTTTCCGATTAATGTAACTTGCCTACACGAAGTTAAAAATATTAAAAATAAAAAACAAAATGTTACAAACATTTTTTATATACATAAGATGTATTATATGAGCTTTTGGGATAAAAATTATAAATTATAAAAATTATATGATATTCGAAGACAAACCGGTGGATGACCATTCCCTTTCCAATGAGATTACTATTAAATTTGTTACTTATAGTAATGTGTATAATAATTTTAAGTAAAAACTAATATCACTACTGCTTGATATCATGCTGGCCGAAATATTTATCAAACTTGGAACGTATAGTTGCAAGATTAAGTTCTACCACAAAACCACGGACCACTTACCAATATAAACAAATTTCTTAAGAGCCAAAAATATCTTATTACGATTGTTCATCTTATAATATAGATTTTATATTTACAAATTGATATTGAATAACACTAATTGAATGTAATATATCAATGAATGCATAAACTATCAAAAGCGTATATAAATATTTATTCATACGTTCCAAATGTATGATACTAAATTTTCTAGAGAGATAATATGTCCAAATCTTATATCAACATAACAAAATTTTAAATAAATAAAACGATCTGTCCTAAACAAATAGATATTTGACAACGAAAAAATATTCCGTTGTAATACGAAGTAAATGTTAAGTTTTCCAATTGTAATTCTAGGTAGTTCTGATTGCTGTTGAAACAAAAAACTAAGTGTAAGTAGCATTTTGCTTAAGGCAAATTGCATAAACTGCCCAATACTTAATTATTGCAAAAATTAGAATCTTATTATAAGAATTAGAATTAGCTGTTTAGATAAAATTCAACTATTCATTTCGAAAGTAAAGATTTCACTTTAAACGATTTTCAATTGAATGAAAATGAATGCCGATGAAACATACTTATATCTGCAATTGTATATATTAAATTAATTTGTTTAACACATTTCATTTTATTCATTTTGGGTTCTAAAAATGTAGTTTTATTTTATTTTAAGTGTAAACTGTTATTAGTAGCTACAAACAAGCCATCACAAAACGTACAGAACCTATTTTAACCAAAATGTACAGCATCTATTTAAGTGTGAATGTCAACTGTGATCAGTAGCTACAACAAAACACCACAGAACGTACAGATGCTTCGGTATGGATTCTGATTAGATTCACTCAAGACGCAAAGAAAATTTAAACCTTGATGTTTTTTTTATAATTCAATCGCTTATCATAGGGCTATAATATTTTTGTATGGTATTTCAGGCTACAAAGTCTATCGTTATACAAAAGTTTCATGAAAATCGTAAAAAAATCAAAATTAATTACGAAGAAACCACTTGGCCGACCTTCACCAAAAACTAATACAATTCCTAACCAATATATTTCGAAAGGTTTTTTGAATTTTTAAAATCGATTTAAGATTGAAGGCTAAAACGTGGATGAAAAAATTTATACATTTTTGGTATTTACAAAGAAATGGCTTGGGCGATCACGCAAAACTGACCAAGGATAGTCTATTTCGAGTTACATCGAATGGCTTTTAAATTTAATTGTTAACCAATTAACAAATACGTAGGGAGTTACTACCAGATTTCCTTTTTTTGTTCACAAACAAAAGTACTGTATATTTTACTGTGTACAGTATTTAAAAAAATATATTTCTGAGTGATTGGATTATGTTTCAAATTTTCGAAATATGTAGGTCCAGCCATTTTGGAGAAAACGTCGACAAAGGGTCAAAAAAACGACTCACATACACACAGACATACTTTTTCCAAATTTGATCTCATTGGAATAAGTCAATGTTATATATGTACAGTACTTAAAAAAAAACATATTTCTGAGTGATTCAAATTTTCGAAATATGTAGGTCCAGCCATTTTTGAGAAAACGTCGACAAAGGGTCAAAAAATGACTCACATACACACAGATATTTTTTTTCCAAATTTGGTCTCATTGGAATAAGTCAATGTTATATATGTACAGTACTTAAAAAAACACATATTTCTGAGTGATTCAAAATTTCGAAATATGCAGGTCTGCCCATTTTTGAGAAAACGTCGACAGAGGGTCAAAAAAAACGACTCACATACACGCAGATATACCTTTTCCAAATTTGGTCTTATTGGAATAAGTCAATGTTATATATGTACAGTATTTAAAGAAAAACATATTTTTAATTGATTTTCGAACAAATTTTCGAAATAGATACATCAATTTTTGAGAAAACGTCGAGAAAGGGTCAAAAAATGACTTTTTCCAAATTTGGTATTATTGGAATCAGAATTACTTGAAACGCCCAAAAAACAATTGGATTTTTTCGCGAAAACCAACCGCTCCTCAGAAAATTAAGTTGAAAAAAAAACTAGAAAAATAATCCAAAAACATGTCTTACCCATGCATAAATTTTTGTGATCAGATTAATCCAATAATAGAGTAAATTCAAGAACTTATATATCACTTAGGTAGATATTAAACACATTTTAATAAACAAAATTAACACTGCACTTGATGAACACAACTAGAATAAAATTTCTAAACAATGTGTACACTTCTGCGATTTTTGTTAACACGTGTCCGGTAACGTCGCTATACACAAGATAAAAAAAAAAAAACAAAAAAAATTTTACTATAAAATCCGATCTGCAAAATATAAATAAATGTATAAATTCTTATTAATTATTAACTTCTTATTGATTCGATTGATGTTATTTCTTGGAATAAATTATTTATTTAGCACGTGTTGGCCGTTCGCCGCTGTCGGAACAACTGACTCTGACAGTTAATGCTTTACATCGGCGTGTTAGAGCGAGCCACCATCTTGATACAAAACTTCTCATTTTTTTACACGGCCCGCCGTCCACCTGTGTATGTGTTGTGTGTAAGTGTTGTGTGTATGTTTTGTGTGTATGTATGGATGTGTGTGTGTTATGTGCTGCTTCTTAAGAAAAAGGTCACTGGTTGGAAGTGATTCCAACGGAACACTTTAAGTGAAACGCTTACTTACTTACACTTGCTGTGCTCGACTATATCATATATATTTGGCGTTATCCAAAATTCTATAGTATAATGATTGAAACTTAACAGTGGTGCCTCAAGGCAAATTGCTGAAACTTCCCGTACCAGAATTAAACTAGTGGTGTGCATGGCATCGTGCCTTGCTGAAACTTCCCGTACCGTAACGAAATGTTCGAAGAATATTAAATGTTTTCAAATAGATTATTATAAATAAATACTGTAACATTGTCTAATATTTATAAGAATTATAAAAACTGAATTGCAAAGTTGAAATTATTTGTTTAAAGTATATTAGAACTTAAGTCAGAATTACAATTAAAATCTGAATTATTTTCGAAAAACAAAAAAAATATTTTTTGAAAAAAAAAATTTGAAACAAAAAGTTATTTTTTCAAAATCAATTATTTTGTTAAAACAAGCAGAAAGTTCTTTGAATCATTCAAATAGGACGCATAGTTCTCTCAAAAACTGCCATTTTTTGCACATTTTGCTCTGTGTCTCAGAAACTGCTGGACCTGCCTTGCCAAAAACTAATCACCACTTCTTCCCGTCATTACGAATTGAATGTTTTTGGGATTATTCAAATCCAATGCTCCGATATCTCAAAAACTCGATTTCTATTTTCTGCATTCTTTGCTCCGTGTCTCTGAAGCAGCTGGACCTACCTTTGCCAAAAACTAATCAGCACATCTCCCTATCAATAGGAATCAAATGTTTCTTGAACCATTCAAATCGGTTGATCCGTGCCCGAAAACGTGGACGAAAAATTGTATCCATACATACATACATACACATACACATACACATACACACATCCATTTCTTTTTTGGTTTGCCAAAATGTTCAGAAACCTTCAAATGGTGGAGAAATGCAAAAAAAAAATCAATTTCCATTTTTGGACGATCACAATAACTTACCATACGGGGGTAATATTCGAGAAAAAAATCAATAATTAATAAATATTAATATTAATCAATGATTAATAACAATTGTTTTACATATTTTCAAATAAATAATTATAAATGCTATATATTCCAACTCTCATATTCTATAGCGACGACCTTATAGCACAAAACACTAGAAAATGTTTGTCATGTCGAATGGATCTATTTGAGGATATATTTCTTACCATTAGAATAACGCATATGAAATACTCTATACATTTTTAAAATGAATTGTTAATTGAAAGTTCATATTTAAATTATAAAACTTAGTATATTTTTTAAAACTCTGATGTTTTTAACTGTACTGTGAACTTTGAAAATTGAAGACTTGGTACGGAACCCAAAAAAATTGTAACAAAATTAGTACTGATATACAAAATCTCTATAAAATAACTGATAATTTGATGAATATAGTATGTCTAATTATAATTTTTTGACCGCCAAATATCATTTTTTTTCTGCTTTATCCTCTGTATCGCCGAAACCGCTGGACCTGCCTCTCCAAAAATTTAATCATTACTTCATTTTGTTAACACAAGCAAAATGGTTTTTGAATCATTCAAATCGGGTGTTCCGTTTTCTCAAAAACTGAATTACCGTTTTTGGCACTCTTTGCTCCGTATCTTCGAAACGACTGGACCTATCTTTGCCAAAAACTAATCAGCACGTCTCCTTATCAATACGAATCGAATGTTTTTTGAATTATTCAAATCGGTTGATCCGTTCGATATGTCAAAGTGTTCAGAAACCTTCTAAACGTAAAGATATGCAAGAATTTTTATTTTCGATTTTTTGCAATTACTATAACTTACCCTATGGGAAGTTAATAAAATGCAACTTTTGTAAAATGTTAAGTACATATTTTACTAATTGCTAAGGTGACCATACGTCCCGGTTTGGTCGGGATTGTCCCGGATTGTACATTGTGATCCGGGTTTTTTTAAGCATTATTTGTCCCGGATTTAGATCTTTTGTCACGGATTGTCCCAAGTTTTCTAAAAGTATAGGCTTAAAAGGAATCTTTGCTCACATTTGATAATGAAATTATAACTACTCATCAAATATTTGATGTATTATGATTTACGATTTTATAAACGTTCATTAAAAAAATCATAGTATGTATATTATAAACAAATGTATATAAAAATTAATTTTACCAAGTATAATACTAATAATATATTGGGTCTGGTGCTTCTTGGGGAACCTATAAAAACTCGTAACATAAAGGCTTAATGATTTAAAGATGATCGAAGGATCTATAAACGAGAATTCGTTCGTTCGTTCACTAATAATATATTTATACTTGCTTCTGAGTATCATAAATAGAGTAATTGCAGGCTTTTACGATTTCCTAAACATTTATAAAAAATTTGATGTCAAACAATGAATCAGAACGACTTGAGGAGTCGAATAAACAAACTTAGGAAATTAAATTTTCTGGCCAAAACATAAACCTCTTTTTTGGAAGGAAAGGTCAAACATCGTAAGAATATATACCTATATGAAAAATTAAGACATTATAAAAAATATTAAATAACATTTTTTAACATTAATATAAAAAAAATCCTATGATAATACATATATACAAACTTATATAAAAAAAATAAGATAGTGAATTGCGTTGGAAATGCTTTCAATGAAACCTTGACAATTGAAATAATTACATATTTACACTTGCTTGGGATTGTCATATTTACCGTAATCTAAAATAGTATAATTACAAAAGTGTAAAACGCAGAAATTTTACCATTATCTATATATTTTCTTTTTATCGTAATCGTAAGATATTTTCTATACAAACGTGATTTATCAAAAACTAAGGCATTGTTCTTGGCTTGGAATGATTCCAATGTATCTCTAACAAATCGTCACTTAATTAATTATGTTTTCGTTAACGTCAGGAATTCTGCAATTAGTTTAATTAAAATAATAGTAATATCTTTTAGCAATTACAAACGCTTAGTTTATCAAAAATGTTTATTTAATTAAAAGTAAGACTTTGCATCAGTGTTGGAAGTGATTCCAACGGAATACTTCATGTGAAACGCTGATCAGAAACAGAAACTGTAATTTAATTCTTAAAAACAGAAAATTGGTTGCAAATTAAACAATTAAAAATTAAAAAATGTCTATATTTGGACTTTTTATTTGCTTTTAGGCAAATTTAAAATTGTACTCCAAATCGAAAACTTCAATAGCTTATATTCATAAAATATCACTTAATTCAAGCACACACTTTTTTCTAACTACTTAAAGAGATTCGGAACATTTTAAAAGATAGAAGTCAAAAAAAAATTAATAAAACAGAAAACTATTCCCTTTAGAAATTGGCTGCGTTCAAATAGATTTTATTTTATATCAGATAATATTTACATACAGATACAGAATAAATTATTTTCTATCTTGATGTTTCCATCAGATTAATACGTACGCATTCGTTTCAGGAATCAATTAGCAATTTCGTTTTTTCTCTTAAGTTGCATTAGCTTATTAATTATCAATAAATCATATATATATATATATATATATATATATATATATATATATATACAGAGCTTTTCGAAGCTTTCATTAATGCAACATGTAAGAAGTAGAGATGTAAATGATTTTCTAGAGTTCTGAATCATAATTAAAATTCTTCTAAGTAGGCAGATAAATATAAAAGACCTTTAATAATATTAGAAAGAAACAATGTTAATATAAATAAAAGGCATAAATTAAAGTAGTATGCTCTTCAAAAGAAAATAGCATCCTATTTTTAGTGGCAAAGTTTTACTTACAATCAACTGATAATATTGCACATAGAAAGAAGTTAATTTTTGATTTTTATTACTCCAAAACATATTATCGTCAATGAAACATGTAACGAGCAAACGTTGTAACTGTACAAAATGTTAATAATTTAAACAGGCAGAAATATAAATGTGGTCAGGTCTATAAAGACTGGCAGACTGAACATCCTAACAGAAGTTATTAGATGCAATTTATAATCGACGAATTAAACAATATACTGTTATAAGACTACTGATAAGTAAACATACACTTTATCTTTTTCGTTTAATCCTTTTTGTACTATGATTACTATAAAAAAAACTGCATCAAAGGATGCAGATCTTAAATATATTTTTTGGTACATTATGAGTCCCAAAGTGATCTCTATCGATCCCCAGAGTTCTATGACAACTTGCAAAAAGTTTTACGTCAGCAAAAAAAATCAGGGTTCGATAAATGATAATATACCAGTGATTCCCAAAGTGATCTGTATCGACCCCCAGGGTTCTATGACAACTTGCAAAAGATCTTTAGGTCAGCAAGAAAAAAAGTCAGGGTTCTATGAATGACTATATACCAGTGATTCTCAAAGTCATCTCTATAAACCTCCAGGGTTCTATGACAACTTGCAAAAAGTCTTTACAAAATCTTTTTATCTTAAAAAAATCAGGATTAGAGAAAAAACATGAAACACGATATGTTAAATATTTAATAATAAATAATCAGATTCATCCTTCTCATTAAAAATATTTACTTATCATTAACTTCCCGTAGGGTAAGTTATAGTAATCGCAAAAAAATCGAAAATGAAAATTTTTATATATCTTTACGTTTCAGAGGTTTCTGAACATTTTGGCATACCTTAGAAAAAATGGATGTATGTGTGTGTGTGTGCGTGTGTGTGGTGTGTGCGTGTGTGTGTGTGTGTGTGTATGTATGTGTGTGGTATGTATGTGCGGATACAAATTTTCGTCGACGATTTCGGGAACACGGATCAACCGATTTGAATAATTCAAAAAACATTCGATTTGTACTGATAAGGAGACGTGCTGATTAGTTTTTGGCAAAGTTAGGTCTAGCCGTTCCGAAGATACGGGGCAAAAAGTGCCGAAAACGGTAACTCAGTTTTTTAAGAGAACGGAGCGTCCGATTTTGAATAATTCAAAAACATTTTACTTGTATTGGCAAGATGAAGAGTTGATCAAATTTTCATGAAGGCAGGTCTAGCGGTTTCGGAGATCTAATGAAAAAAGTAAAAAAAAATGCCATTCGGCGGTTAAAAATGATGATTAGACATATGCACATCAAATTATCAGATATTGTATAGAAATTTTAACAATGAGTATAATTTTTTTTTACATTTCTATGGGTTCCGTACCAATGTTTATGCGTTAGACGGCGGCGCGGCACTTGCGCTGTGACAATTCGTCTCTATGCAGTTCAAGCAGTACGATTGCTTTGAAAAAAAGTTCAGAATTTCCAAAATATGTCAAAATGAAGAAAACATTTTTCTTTTCAAAAAAATAGTTTGTTTTCAAAAAAAAATTTTTTCTTTCAAAAAAAAATTTTTTTTTCAAATAAAAATTTTTTTTTCAAAAAAAAGTAATTTTTTGTCATATTCCTAGTTTCTCAAAAATCTAATTATTTCGAAGAAAATTTTTTTCAAAAATGTTAATCGTTTTTAAAAAAATAATAATTTTTGGTACGGGAAGTTCCAGCAATTTGCCTTAAGGCACGATGCCTTAATTGCCTTAAGACAGAATTCCACAGCTAGTTGTAAAATTCAAATCAATTAATAAATTTACAAATTTAACACGTGATTTTACTTCAAGTTTTTAGTACTAATCTCTAGTATAGATGAATTTACTATAAATCAATATTAGGTAAGCTCTATCTCAAAGTGACGAACATCTATGGGGTCTATACCTACAACACAAAGAAGTTTAAAACCTGTAATCTATTTAAATAATCAAGCAAATAAATGAAAAATAAGAAATTTTGTTTAACTAAAGCTTGTATACGATTATGGTGATAAATATCATGAATGTGCATTATTATGGAATATCACTCGCCTAAACGCAATGTCATTGCTATTGTCACGTATATTATATTATATTTAATCTCAAGGCGGCCTTTGTTATTTATTAGTATTTTCAAATGCATAAATGTTTTCAAGTAAAAGTAGCTTTTAGCAGGCATTGCTGCATCAATGAAAAATTCATCAGTAATACAGAAATTGTAATAATAATTTCATTACATTGACATAGTACTAACGTTTGCGTTGTCGTCTATAAAAGCCACGTAGCTTAAAAAATCCGCACAACAGGGTTACCATGATATACGAGTTTGATTTGTTCTGTACCCACACGCTCGTAAATCGAATCGCTCGTATCTCAAAGCAATTTTTCTCATGTAAATACATCGAAATGCCTATAATTTGGTCCAACACTATGGTTTTTGTTAAGGGTTTTTGATGCTAAAAATAAAGTCTTAATTTATTAATCTAATTATTGTTTTTTCCTGTCCATTCATGATATTGCAGAAAGAAGTTAGGCATGTTACTTTGGGCTTCTTCTACGCTCGACCTGTTGCAACTTTATTGGTTAGACAACTTTATCCACAAACTTTTAGCGCTTAGAAAGATGCTTATAAACTCTTAAGCTGAGTTTATACCCTTTATATATCAACTCCATCTGTTTAAACTTCCAATCAGTACTTGCAACTTTTTTGGGTTGACAAATTTATCCACAAACTTTTACAGCTTAGAAAAGCTGCTTATAAATTATTGTAAGGCCCTTAGCTGAAATTATACCCTTTATATCAACTCTTTCTGTTTGAGCTCACAATTAGTACTTGCAACTTTTTTGGATTGACAACTTTATCCAGAAAATTTTACAGCTTAGAAAGCTACTTATAAATTATTGTAAGGCCCTTAGCTGAAAATATAAAGTTGATATAAAGGTATCAACTCCTTCTGTTTAAACTCACAATCAGTACATATTTAAGATGTGTGCAAGGACATCCTCCTCATACTCATATCTTTCAATCATTTCAAGCATTAATTCAAGAGACTTGGTCCTTTTTTTGAACCCATATGCACATTTTTTGGTTCAAATTTTCTAGTTGAAATATATTTAAAAAAATATTGGCAATCAAAACATTTTTAAAAATCCGGGCCAATCCGGGACAAAACACCTAAAACCGGGTAAATATTGCTTTTAGAGAAAGCCGGGACGTAAGGCGGAAAATCGGGACTGTCCCGGCCAATCCGGGACGTATGGTCAGCTTACTATTAAGGCATATAATAGTTAAAATTTCAAACGTTAAAATAATCCTCGATAAATTCGCGCAAAAAATCGTTACTACACTATTTATATTAATATATAATTGAAATCACTAACTATAAAATGATTTACTACTAAAAAGTAACCATGACATTGCTATGGTAGGAAAATCAAGGTTACAAGTAGCAAAATTTTTAATATTTTCATGTTACCAATAACATTTTTAAAGATAACTATTACTTGTCAAAGCTCGTATGTCGAGACAACAAACAACAACAGATGGCTCGTATCTCAAAGCACTCGTATGTGGGGTCACTCGTAAGTCAGGCTGCCACTGATCAAAAATATCAAATGTAATGAATAAGATGGTGCAACGGGGCAACGGATTCCATAAAAAATGCACAAACAATGTAAGCTTTTGAAGTACAATCGAATGCTAGTATGGCCGTAAATGTGTTTGTACTTAACGTATAAGGCATAGTAGCAGCATAATATCTTATTGTAAGTTTCATATTATCCATGTAGCGTTGTTTTGTGTTTTATATACATTATTGTTATTCAGCCAGCATTCGTCCATCGTCCGTATTTCAAATACATTCCGAAGCGTACTCTTGGAAGAATTAACTGATTTTTTTATCGCGTTCAATCTTAAGGCGTTCGCGTTTTTACGTCAAGCAAAGCAAACCTCATTATCTTCTCGAAATCATCTTTTCGACATGTTTTCAGAATTGCGATTCGAACAGTGCAAACATAATACATATATCATCGAAAGTATATAGTTTCTGGACAGTGTGGGATTTTATTGTTGAAACAAATCAAGTTCTGCTGTATCGATACTATACTTGTATATAAAATGGATGATGACGATCCAAATATAAAGGTCTAAAGATGAGATTAAATTCATATTCGTTTGAACAGTAAGAGCTAATTGCGATGGAGAATTATTTGTTTCTTATAATTGATAATTGGAAGATTGACGGAATTAGTACTCTTTATGGTGTTTGACAAATTTAGTGTTCTCTGTTCTACTGTTGATGCGATAATAAAATTAATCCATTTTTAAAATTAGGATAAGCAAATTATAAGTATTTTTAACTTCGCGTTAGGTAAGTTAAAATAATGGGCCAAAATTTGTAAATGAAAATGTTTACATATCTTAGAGGTTTCTGAACATTTTGGCATACCCCAGAATAAATGGATGTGTGTGTATGTATGGAGACAATTTTTCGTCAACGATTTGAATGGTTCAAAAAATCTATTTGAAAACATTTAATATTCCTCGTAAGAGAAGTACCTGCAATTTGCCTTAAGGCACGATGCCAAACACTACTAGTTTACTTTTAACTTGTAATTTTTCAAACTATCGTTACATATTTTGATTTTGGCCTACATTAGATAACCCCTAGGTTGCCTTCTAAAAATGGTACGTAGTCAAGAAGTATCACAACAGTTCATAGGGCTCATAAAATAATCGTACTTGCCAAAAATAGAGAATTAGAGTTATTACAACTGATGAACAATTTACATTCAGCCATATTATCATCAACGATATTTTAACAAACTATATATTTTATTATTTTGTGCAAAATACTGGAGATGATGCTAATGGTTTAGGGCGGATTAGTATTAGAGAGTGGTTGGAAACCAATATTGATGACTAGAAACCACTAGTGGTGGTCGGCGGCCACCATCCGGAGTTCATTTGAGGTTGCAAATGACCTCAAACAAGAGAATAACCTCGTAGATTTGCACTGGGCACGATGAACCTTATGGGTTTTGAGTAATATGAAAATATAGACTATCAGAGCTAATTTGATATAGATGTTAAAATTTGATTATTTGATATATTGATGTAATTGAACTACAAAAGTATAGAAGTATATTTTTAACTTAACGTAAGGTGTGTCATAGTAATCGAAAGTGAAAAAAAAATCGATAATGAAAATGTTTGCATATTTTTACGTTTCAAAGGTTTCTGAACATTTTTACATACCTTAGAAAAAATAGATGTATGTGGCATGTGTGTATGTATGGATATTGGATACAATTTTTTGTTCACGATATCGGGAGCTCGGATCAACCGATTTGAACAATTCAAAAAACATTCGATTCGTTATGGAGAGATATGCTAATTAGTTTTTGGCAGAAGCAGGTCCAGTCGTTTCAAAAATACAAAGCAAACAGTGCAAAATCAACCAGTTCTTGAGAGAACTGCACATCCGATTAGAATTATTCCAAAAAAAAAAATCGATTCGTATTGATTGATAGAATAATTGATTACATTCTTGCGAAGGCAGATCCAGCGGTTTCGGAGATACAGAACATTTATAAACAAGTATAAAAAGATTGCAAACACGACCGTTTTGACTTTACCTCAATTTTAATTGCTTCAGCATATCATAGAGGTCGCCTCCAGCCGTAGCACGTAAATTTACCCTTAGGTTTAATTCTAGATAAAATTTATATAAATATAATATAGAAAAAGTAAACTTCATTAATTTGACTAAATGAAACGAGAACAAAAAATACGAGTGTAAAATATATTTTCAACAATATCACAAACATGTTGTTAGAAAATATAAATTTAAAAAAAATTAAAGGTATTATGTACGTGTACTAAAGGAAACTATATTTTAAAACAAACGCTGATTTTGAAGCACAATACTACCATCCGTGATATGCTGAAAACACTAATAATGATAATGAGTAAATCGCATTTGTTCTAAGTTCACCCCCTCCCCCATAATACGGGGCAAGAAGTGCAATGAATAGCAGTTCTTGATAGAGCGGCGCATCGGATTAGAGTGATTCAAAAATCATATTGCTTGTGTCGACTGTGCAAAGAACTGATTAGATTTTGTTTATTTTATGTTTTTTTTTCTTGTAGGTAAACATAGAAAAAGGTCGTCGCCTAACTATAAGCACTTATATTAAATTTAAATATAGGATACAACGATAAAATTTACAGTATTCATAATAATTATTTCAAAATATTGAAAACAATACCTATTACTCATTGATAAATTTTTATTGATAATTAATTATTTTTATTTCGCGTATGTTTAATTACTGTAAGTTCCAGCAATTCGCCTTAAAGTACAACGCCATGCATCACTAGTTACATACTGATAATAAAACCAATAGCCAGTTTAAATCCTAAAATTATCACCATTAGTATTTTATATAATTTATAGCTGCAGTCATAAAGTAATTATACATATGATCATTTTATAACAAACATAGGTATGAAACATATGTATTTAACTACCGGCGAAGCAAAGGTGTGTTTGATCATGTGAAACTTGTGTTAGGTTTTCAATACAAGAACTTTCTAAATTGCTCGACAAATCGGAACAAATTCCTGCATTGCAACACATGTTATTATTTATACGAACACAACTTGTTTTTCATATTCATTTGAAATATTATTTGGAATCCGAACTAATTTGAAATTGATGGAAATAATAACAATTAAATATTAAAATATTATGTTGTGCAGTCAATCAGTCAGCTAGTCAATTTGTTTGTACGCCTTTCTAGTAACTTCAATGTTCAAAAATAAAATGTGTTCAACGTATATGTTAACTGTGAAGCAAAACTTCTTAAGTGACGGTGCATTAAACGAGATATTTTATTAGATAGATGCTCACAAATAATTAAATAAATAAATACATACATACATACATACATACATACATACATACATACATACATACATATATATATATATATATATATATATATATATAAATATATTTATACTAGCGACTTCTTAACACCTTAATTTTTTTTTTCATATTTTTAACAACAATCAGAACCTTACGTCCTATAAGCTGTTGGGCTGAAACTTCTCCTTACTTCTTATTTTTTAGATGGTAACCCAATGGTTAATCCATCTATATTTGATGATTTTTGTTATTAGAATTAATTTAATAGGGCTGACTTTTTATTGGTGCAGCAATGCCGGGCAAGGGCTATTTTCACTTGGAAACATATTGCTATCTATATTTCCAAGTGAAAATCGTTGTCACTGCTGCCTGACAACAGGCTGCTCGAAGTGGGTATCGAACCTGGGACCTCTGAATCAAACGACTTAATTTAACAAAAAAACGTTGTAAGTTTTTGCATTATTATATTGATTGCCATTTATTTTCAGTTTTTTTGTATTAACTATACTGGAAAATTCCTTTATATACAATATTTGGTGTACATTTTTTAGGGGCAAAAACAGCTGCACTATTAACCTTTTTTTATGTTTTTACAGAGATTTGACTTTCCTTTAATCATAACTATTAGGTTCAAATATCTCCCTTCCGCTTTTTTGCTCTTGGTTTAATACAAAAAAGCGGAAGGGAGATATTTGACAACCTATTATAATGCATGCACATTTTAAAAATAATGCATCCAACCTATGATTTTTTTAAAAAAAAAAACAACTATCAATGTTGCTAATTAACAGAAATAACCCATAAGCAATTGATCAATTTCAATACTTGAAAATAATTTCAATAATTGAAAACAAATGTACTTAATTTATAATTATTACTTAAAGGTAACGAGATGGAAAAATGTATGTGTGTGTATCATGTATGTACGTATGTTTGAATGTTTGTATGCTTGGATAAAACTTTTCGACCACGATTTCAAGAATACGGATAAACAGATTTAAATGATTCAAAAATCAATCGAATCCTATTAACAAGAAGACGTGTTGATTAGTTCTTGGCAAATGTAGTTCAACCGTTTCGAAGATACAGGACAAAAAATTCAGTTTTTGAGAGAACGGAGCGTCTGATTTGCATTACGCAAAAAAAACATTTCAATTGTATTTTTGTAATAAGTAATTCATTAAATTTTTGGGAAAGCAGGCCCAGCGGTTTCGGGAAGCCAGAAGAAATTTAAAAAAATGCTTATCGGAGATCAAAAACGATCAATAAACTATTGGACATATGCACATCTAATCGTCAGATATTCCATATAAATTTTAATAATAAGTACAAATTTCCAGTTTTAAACGGAAAGTTTCAGCAATTTACCTTAAGGCACAATGCCATGCTCCACTAATTTTGAATTAGGATAAGATAAAGTGCAAAAACCAAAACTAATATAACTCATCAACTTTTTGTTAATTTGAAATAAAATAAGATAAGATAATATAATATGATATAAGATGAGATAAGATACTTTTTGCTAAAAGTAAAACAGCCTAAGTTGTGCCCAATTACATCAGATACCTGCCAATAAAAGACCCGTCAAAATCAATGGACAGACAAAAATTAAAAAAAATGTCAATCTGGTGTATATACGCTATTTATATTCATGTGCAAGAATTGAAATGGACTTTTTCAATATTACAAACCGACACTCCTAAATTATTCATATGTAGGGCAGCTAGGGGCTACATGTAACGCAGGTAAGTAGTAACAAGCGTTTTTAATAGGATCTTAAACAATATTCAGTTTTTTTTTGTCTCTATTGGATTCGGTAGAGAAATAGTTACAGCAACTATCCATCATTATTTCGTAGAGATATTATCAGTAAGATCTCAAAATACATTAATTTACAAAAAAACTGTTACAACAAGCCCTTAGCTTTCCTATAAATTAATTATTTATATCGTTGGGGTTGACATTTTGGACTCAAATTTTAATTACGTACCAATCTTATGATATTTACATATACATCGTGCTATTTAATAAACTGGTTTTACAAATGCTATGTGAACTACTTTTGTGAAATGTTACAACAACGCGAAAGAGAGTGGCAATATGCATATGTATAATTTTATTACCATATACATACAAATACGTGTAGGTGTGGGTTTGAATTACACTAAAATCATATATTTTTGCCTAAAAATCTCTCAAGCATATAAAACCTGCCATTACCGAGCGTAGTACCGTTTAGTGAAGATAACAAGACAGTTTTCACAACAATTTATCATCCGTCATTATTCCATTTATTGTTTACTTCTATGATGATTTGTATAAAATAACGATTTGACGATGCATTATACTTTAGAGAAAAAAATCGATGTAAGAAATGGACAGGACAGTAATGCTATATGCTAGATTTTTAAATGCTATAGAATAATTTATTGGATTGGTAGTTTTGCTCGTTTTATATTAGGTTGGCAAATAAGGAAGTGTGGTTTTCAGCTTAGATGGTTTTAATTGAACTTTTAGATTTGTTAACGTAGTCCAAATGTAAAATATCTGTTGTTATTGGTTAGAAGGCAATTTAACTGCTAGTCTGTAAAAAAAGTTTTTTTTATTAATTGCGTAGTTTTGTTATTAGTGTTCGTTGAAAAATGGAAAATCAACTAAAATTTTTTGTCACATTTTGCTTTTTTGTTTTTGGGAAGTTGAAAAAACATCTTAAACTCACAAAAAGTTTTGAGCAGTATATGGTGATGAAGCCTTAAGAAATGGCAGTGTCAAAATTGGTTTGCCAAATTTCGTTCTGGTGATTTTTCACTCAAAGATAAAAAACGGTCTGAACGTCCAGTTGAAGTAAAAAGCAATTGTCTAGTTTGAACAGTTATCACCAGCCGAATGAACAATTCTGATGTCTACAATGAACAACTAACGCAGTCGAAGAGGCCTGAATTGACAAATCGAATCCACCATGAAGTCTTAACTTTGCACTTTCTGGTTACTTTTTGTTTCAATCTTTACAAAATTCTCTAAATGGTAAACAATTCAAAATAGACAATGCATTACCGACTAAACTTATTTAGTCGGTTTGGTTTCAATATTCATAGTACTTTTTAAATAACAAACAAATATGATGCGAGAGAGGACGATTATTAGGATGAGAAATGTATTTGGTAATAAACCAGTAGCGTAGATATATTTGTACTGTAACACTATCGTATCTATTATACGGGGCCCTTAATGTATGTAAGCAAAAATTAATAAAAACATTCCAAACTTTCCATAGGGGCAGTAACATTAACATAATTGAATAACAAAACTTGCAATAATTTTGAGCAATAATTTTTAAGACCTCCTCTGACCTTTTGAACAATTTGGCAGATGTGTGGCGTGTGCATGTGTGTATGTTTCGATACAATTTCTCGCCCCCGGAACAACTGATTTGAATGATTAAAAAAGCGTTCGATTCCTATTGATGGAAAGACGTCCTGAATAGGTTTTGGCAAAGGCAGGTCCAGCCGTTTTGAAGATACGGGACAAAAAGTGACAAAAATAGTAATTCAGTTTTTGAGAGAAGGGAGCGTCCGACATCAATGATTCAAAAAACATGCACTTGTTAAACAATGAAAAACTGATTAAATTTTTGGGAAGGCAGATCCAACTGTTTCTGAGATCCAACAAACAAAGTTTAAAAAATACCATTTTGCGGTCAAAAATGATCATTAGACATATGCACAACAAATTACAAGATATTTTATTAATACATTTTTTTACATTTCTATGAGTTCGTTACTAATGTTTATCTAAAACAGCTAAGCAGCGCCATTTCTTTGAAAGAAAATTAAACATTTTCAAAAAATTTAGAATAAAAAAATTTTTTTTTTAAAAAGTCGTTTTTTTTTCAAAATTCTCAAATATTTAATTTGTTTAAAGTTTTCAAATAATTTTTTTAAAAAAATTTAGTTTAGGCACGATACATAGCATATGCATCACTACTTCATATTTTCATTTTATTATCAACATATATCTAGAAAACTAAAATTTCTCGGCGGCTCGTATCACGAAACAATTATATGTCAGCCCACTCGTAAGTCGGAGTATCATTGTATTATATTCTCATACTGTATAGGTTACACGTATAACACATCGGACATCGGAAAAATACGCCTGGATAAACGTAGTAAATATATATTAACCCAGTGATTTCCAACATTTATAATGCTGCGCCCCCTGCTCCAATTTAGTTTTTCCAACAATTTAATATTATAAATATTCAACTGATATCATCAGACTACAAAATAATATGCAATATTATGTAAAAACATGTATAAAACTATTTATTTGTTTATTTTTTAATATCATTTCAAAAATGTAGGTTTATTTTCGAAAATAGTATTCTGAAAACAGTTATACGACCCCCCTCCCCCGAGGAGTCGCGCCCCACAGGTTGAAAACCGCTGAATTAATCTTTTTTACAACGAACTCTTTGAATACCAACATCTACGATTAGTGAGAAAAGGCTACGTGAGATAACGCTACGTTTTACCAACATCACAAATGTCAATGTCAATGAGTCAATGTCAATTGTCAACACAAGAAGCAGTACGAGAAGAGCTGTCAAAATAGCTACAAGTGTCATATTGGTTAAATTTTGTTAAATAAATTTATTTAAATTTGAAAAGTATACATTTTAAAATAACTTGCCATTATGTCTCATAATCAGGTGAGATTTAAATATATTATAGAATTTTATTCAAAGATATTTTAAAAGGATTCAAAGGACAATTAAAATTTTATTATTTCTAGGTTAAGCATTTTTATTAGTAAGACCTTGATGCAATTAATTTACTAACAACTTTATTAAGAGGCTAATAACAGGATATGAACTATTTAAAATTGTGCAACAATTGAGTATAATTATTAATAGTTTTATATCTAAGCTATAAAAATGCAATGACTCATAAGTTATCAGAATGATGCAAATAAATATAAGTTTCCAAATATTTGCTATCATAATTAAGCTTGTTATCTTAATGTTTTGAACATATAGATATAACAAATATATATATATATATATATATATATATATATATTCACCAAATGTATGCAACTTTGTATGGATATTTCTCGTAACTTTATATATTTTTTTATCAATTTCCTTATTAATAATTGTGTTCATGTTGTGTTTAGGATTGCTAAATGATTACACACAAGTGTCGAAATATTTAATTGATAAAGGATGATTTCCTTTTAACTCTTTATATTCAACTAATTGGCTGCTAAATATTTAAAATTAGTAAATCTAATTATGAATCACAAAGAATTGCAAGAATTGGGCTGTGTCGAAATATTTCATTAATAAAGGATGATTTTCTTTTAACTCATTATATTCAACTAATGGTCTGCTGAATATTTAAAATTAGTACATCTAATTATGAATCACAAGGAATTGCAAGAATTGGGCTGTGACAAAATATTTAATTAATAAAGGATGATATTC
This sequence comes from Ctenocephalides felis, assembly GCF_003426905.1. NCBI lineage: Eukaryota > Metazoa > Arthropoda > Insecta > Siphonaptera > Pulicidae > Ctenocephalides > Ctenocephalides felis. Next base: position 24,442,417 of record NW_020538040.1, read on the forward strand.
TTTTAACTCTTTATATTCAACTAATGGTTTGCTAAATATTTAAAATTAGTACATCTAATTATGAATCACAAGGAATTGCAAGAATTGGGCTGTGTCGAAATATTTCATTAATAAAGGATGATTTTCTTTTAACTCATTATATTCAACTAATGGTCTGCTGAATATTTAAAATTAGTACATCTAATTATGAATCACAAGGAATTGCAAGAATTGGGCTGTGACAAAATATTTAATTAATAAAGGATGATATTCTTTTAACTCTTTATATTCAACTAATGGTCTGCTAAATATTTAAAATTTGTACATCTAATTATGAATCACAAGGAATTGCAAGAATTGGGCTGTGACAAAATATTTAATTAATAAAGGATGATATTCTTTTAACTCTTTATATTCAACTAATGGTCTGCTGAATATTTAAAATTAGTACATCTAATTATGAATCACAAGGAATTGCAAGAATTGGGCTGTGACAAAATATTTAATTAATAAAGGATGATATTCTTTTAACTCTTTATATTCAACTAATGGTCTGCTAAATATTTAAAATTTGTACATCTAATTATGAATCACAAGGAATTGCAAGAATTGGGCTGTGACAAAATATTTAATTAATAAAGGATGATATTCTTTTAACTCTTTATATTCAACTAATGGTCTGCTGAATATTTAAAATTAGTACATCTAATTATGAATCACAAGGAATTGCAAGAATTGGGCTGTGACAAAATATTTAATTAATAAAGGATGATATTCTTTTAACTCTTTATATTCAACTAATGGTCTGCTGAATATTTAAAATTAGTACATCTAATTATGAATCACAAGGAATTGCAAGAATTGGGCTGTGACAAAATATTTAATTAATAAAGGATGATATTCTTTTAACTCTTTATATTCAACTAATGGTCTGCTAAATATTTAAAATTTGTACATCTAATTATGAATCACAAGGAATTGCAAGAATTGGGCTGTGACAAAATATTTAATTAATAAAGGATGATATTCTTTTAACTCTTTATATTCAACTAATGGTCTGCTAAATATTTAAAATTTGTACATCTAATTATGAATCACAAGGAATTGCAAGAATTGGGCTGTGACAAAATATTTAATGAATAAAGGATGATATTCTTTTAACTCTTTATATTCAACTAATGGTCTGCTAAATATTTAAAATTAGTAAATTTAATTATGAATCACAAGGAACTGCAAGAATTGGGCTATGTTATTGTAATTCTTTTGTCAGTAGAAAATTATTAAAATGTCAAACGTATAAACGCTAGAACTTAGAAAATTGTTTAAATTGGTGTCTAAGAATGAAATATTCGCATTTAAAGTATCCTTCAGCTGGTGTAAATTTTTTTAAAAAAATCATTTTAGAAAAAAAAAATCAACTGTTTATTATTAAGTATGAATTGCAGTTTGTAAATGATATATCCATATTAAATATAATACTCATTAATAAAAACAACAATTTGTTCAAAAAAGTAATTATTTTGATCAAATTGCATTCTTATCTAATCCATTTTGTTTTAACAATCAATTACTTTGGTAATACAAATATTTATGTAACAAATTTTTATTATTTAGTATGGAGGTTACCCCGGATCCTACCCCCAATCTCAACCGAGTGTCCCACCAGAAATTCAACAATGGTTTAACGCAGTCGACCGAGACAGATCAGGAAAAATAACCGCGAAGGAATTACAATCCGCTTTGGTTAATGGAAAAGGCCAAAATTTTTCTGATAATGCTTGCCAGCTTATGATTGGTAAATAACTTTAATTTGTTTTATATATATTTGTGTAATAAATAATCATTTTTGCTTTTGATTTAAACTAGGTATGTTTGATTTGGACAAGACGGGTACAATAGATATATATGAATTTGAAAAATTATATGCTTATATAAATCAGTGGCTGACTGTTTTTAAAACTTATGATCGGGACCATTCGGGACACATAGAAAAAGAAGAATTGAGCCAAGGTAAACGCATACAGATATTTTCATACAGAAACAAGTTTTTCCAACTATCTATACTTCATAATTTATGTTCAGATTTTTCATTTAGATTTAGATTTCTCATTGTTTAAATTTTGTATTTAATCTCATATTTAATTTCTTGAACATTCTATTTGATGAGAATTGTATATAGAACCTTTTTCATGAATTCACTATAAACATTATCATTAAACACATTCATGCACAAGCAACAAATAACTAACCTATATATAAATTTCTAGCACTTACCCAAATGGGATTTCGATTTTCGGACCAATTCATAACATTCCTAGTTAACAAGAGTGACGTACAGAACCACAAAGAGGTAAGCTGCAATGTTTTAAAATAAGTGGTTAAGATATATGTAAAAGAATTTCAACAATATGTGTATATATATATATATATATATATATATATATAGAATTTTGTGATATGAGTGGAACGAATATTAAATGTTAAGTATGATTTTTAACACACACTTTATTTAATAATTACAGACATTTCAAGACCATGGTATGCCTCATCTTCAGTGTAATTTCAAAACAGTTAATTCTATACTATCATATTATTTAATATTTTATTTGAATTACATTTAATTTTTCAAAATACAAAAAACACCAACTATCTCTTACAAAGCTTGACACAGTACTAAACATGTGAATATATACAGAAATATTTGAAACAATTCTTAAGTGTCGAAGATGAAGGGACAGGATGGACATTATTGTAATGTAAACAAATGGAGTGCGCGATCGCATACTAATTTCAACAAATGTGGAAACAGATTAATTTATAGAAGAGAATAAGATAAATGAAAAAAAATTATAAATTATGAATGATATTTATATAAGAGTTGTATAAAATATTTGTGTCGGTTCTCAGATTTACACTATTGTTAGTCCGAACTATTAACATTGATTTTGCCATGCTCCGTTCAAATAAGTCTTTTTCATGAAGAAAGATTTAGGGATTATCAAAATCAAACTTATGGTTGTTGATATTAGCATCATCCACAAGCCTTATTTAAATTTTGAGAAAGACTTATTTAAACAGAGTATGGCAGAATCATAATTCTGACTAATAATAGCGTAAATCTGAGAACCAACACAAATATTATACACAACTCTTACATAAACATCATTAATAATTTATAATGTTTTCTTCATTTATCTTATTCTCTTCAATAAATTAATCTGTTTTCACATTTGTTGATTCCAGTATGCGATCGCGCACTCCATTTCTTTACATTACAATAATATCAATCCTGTTCCTTCATCTTCGACACTTAAGATTTGTTTCAAATATTTCTGTAAATATTCACATGTTTAGTACTGTGTCAAGCTTTGTAAGAGATAGTTGGTGTTTTGTTTTTAAATTAAATGTAATTTAAATAAAATATTCAATAATGTGTTAGTATAGAATTAACTGCTTTGAAATTACACTGAAGATGAGGCATATCATGGTCTCAAAATGTCTGTAATTATTAAATAAAGTGTGTGTTAAAAATCTGAGTGTTTTATTGTTCATATTTAACATATATATATATATATATATATATATATATATATATATATATATATGTTGCAACTCTGTGAATTGCATACATTTTTTTTTGACAAAATAGTGTCTTTTTTCCAATAAAATTCTATTCTAGATATTTTAAAAAAAATAGTAAAAATCTAAGTTTGGGAATGAAGAGAAGAAGTTCATACTAATGAGAAGACACTGTAAAATATTTTAAGTTGAATTGGTTCAGTAGTAGTTGAGAAATTGATGGTATCGTAAGACAGTTTTGAGAAAAACTCGTCTCGAAGAAAGCTAACTGAGGAGGATTATTGTAGTCAAACAGCTATATCTCCAAAAATAATTTAAATTTTAAAAAAATCTCTTGTACACATATTCTTGAATAGTTAAAATTTGAAAATATATAAAAAAAAGATTTATTTAAAATGCTTGACTAGAATATCCCCTTAAGCATTTTAACAATTAAACTAACTGTAGCTTTCATTTTATACTTCAACTATTTTTACCTCACAGGTTTCCGTTGACCAGTTCATTGTCATGTGTGTACAAATACAGAGGTTCACAGAAGCATTCAGACAACGAGATTCCCAACAAACAGGAACCATAACAATAGCTTTCGAAGATTTTCTCAATGTTGCTTTAAGTTGTTCTATTTAAAAAAAAATCATTGTTAACAATAAAGATTTAAAAATTTTCATAAGTATTAAATAAATTTCACACACATTTTTGTGTATTAAAAGGGTTTTTATTATCAATTAGTTAATAAAATAACTACTAAAATTGTAAATGAAATTTGTATTGTATATATAAAATTGAAATACCTACATTTTGTATGCAGATGTTATAACTGATTGTAAGTGAACCAATTATTGTAAGGAATATGGGACGCCATATTTTCACTCATTTTTTTTACACTTTAACTATAATGTAACAGAAATTATAGTGTTATTCCATTTGTACAAACATTATCACTAACTCACTGATGCTAACTGAATTATGAATATTTTTTTAGCTTCATCATATGGCGCCCTCTATGTCCAAATGATTAACTATCAATATACAACAAGTGGTTCCAAACCCAATGAGATTAGGAATTCTGTTGAAATGTGTAATTTATTGTAGAACAAAATTTTGTTTGCTTATTAGCTTTAAATGCATGTATTTTTAAACTAATTATTTAAAGAAAAACATTAAGAAATGCTTTATATATGCTTGTGTGATATATACATTCCTAAACAATTGCATATATACTGTGTTTATGCTTCTTAATATTATTCAATTTTATCCAGATTTAAACTTAGATTTAGATTCATGGTAAGCCTAACATTGATTTCAAATAAAGACTCAATTACCTGATTTTCAATTTTCTGTTAACACATATCTGTTTTTAAAATTGTATAAATATGATTAGTTATTGTTTTTTGGCATGGAATTTGAATAAAATTGTATTGGCAAATTTGTTTAATTGTTTTTATCTTCAAGAGTATATATTAGTTAGACTTATTTCATTTTTCATGACCCCACATTTGTTATAACTTAAATAAGAATTTTATGTTTTTACCAGAAAATTATCGTCTTCTCGTCATTCTGAATCGTTTTATACCAAAATTGGTAAAAATACGTAAAAATTTCACCTTTTGTTCAATGTTTTCTCAAAAACGCCTGCACTGGTTTCAAAAATTGTAAACCCATTTGATAAAACTTCACGAAGGCTTCCTATTATTAGTTTTATGCAATGATCGGCCAAGCTGTTTCTTTAGAATCCACAAAGAGTCCTGAATACGAAATTAAAAACTGTTTAAAATAAATCAATTGGTAATCATGCTGATTAACGTTTGGTGAAAATCAGACAAGACGTTTTTACTTGATTGCTAAAAAAATAAATTCTGATTGGCTGTTCATCTGCGCAATGTGTGTATTTGTGCAGTTGAATAGCCGAATTTGCATGAAAACACATTATTAAACATATATTATTATTATTCACACATATCAATAAAAAATTCATACATCTTAAGACAAAATACAATTTTTTTACCCATATCAAAAAAAGGTGTAACTTGCCTTAAGACAAAATTCCATTTACACCTTATGCATTTGTTATACAAAACTTGTAAACAGACAGCAAATGATTGGAAATGCAAAAATATTTATATCTGATTTAATATTTTGATCTAATTTTCAAAAGTTGAAACTAATAGAGAATTTATGAAATGTTAAGATCAAATAGTATATGTAATTTATATGAACTTCCATATATGTACTATGAAATTTACATATACTGTTCAAAAAATTATGAATTATTTTCAAATGATTTCTTTAAACAAAGTAGCTTAGTCATTTAAAAATAATTTATAATTGTTCTTTTAAAGAAGTTTATTTTTATCACTAATAGGATTTGAAATAAATGCTATTAAAAAAAATCATTACAGTTTTAGTTTAACTTACCTTACATTATTTTGAACTCTCGCCAACAACGACTTTATTATAATCCATATTAATGCATGCTCTAAATGTGGATCATAATCCTAAATCATAACTCAATTCCCTGAAGCATAAAGATGAATAAATAAATGATAAATTTTAACACATTAATTAATGAAGCAGAAGAACTATATTTTTTATCTCAGATCATCTATCATCTTTATCTTTCTTATTTACCCAAATTTTTGTATATATTCATTTTTTGTGAATGTTTATTCTTCTTTGGTGAAAATCATTTACACTAGTTTAAGTTTGGTAGTTATTAAAGCCTTTTCATTTATTACTTTCTTGATGCTTTGTTTTCTCTTCAACAATACGTTTAAAAATTCTTCCGGTAACTTAAAACAATGCTTTGCAAGCATAACTTACTTTGTTTAATCACATTTGATTCTTGAAGAATAGTAGTAAGTACATAATTTATCATTCCATATTATAATTTATACTGTATATTGTATTTCCTAATCGCAAACATCGTTTCTCTTCATCACTTTCAATAATGTTTAAAACAGATATTGACAAATATAATTATATTTTACACTTTATACATTCTATTTACATATAGGATTATGAACTAAATGCATGTTATACTTATAGAATTAATTTCAAGACAATCTAATTTCTAGTAATATTCACTATAATTATAAATATTTAGGTGTTTGAAAAATAAATGTTTGCATTTAACTGCTTTACTATGGAAATCTTAATGTCAGCACTTTCTTAAAATTAATTATAATACGTTCTAATTATAAAATTCCTAATAATATACATCTTATGAATAAACCTAATACTAAAAGCATATTGTATATGCATCAAAAATGTTAAATTCTAAATACTACAATACGAAAATACAATCTAATTCATTACATATAAGATTATAATTACTATTGCAACAAATGGTAAATCTAATATTTAAAAAAACAAATATCACAAAATATCAAAAAAAAAAAGAAAATGCATAACGACAACGTGCAACTAAATTGAATATGGATTCTGGATTTCAAAAGATAGAAAATGTGATAACAGTCTTTTCATTGAGTTGCACGCCATTGAGATTATAAAAAAACAAAAATACCAAAAATTTAATCAAAATAATAATATAATTTTGCTCAATCGAATATTCTAAAATAATTATTATTGCAACAAGTGGTAAATATAATATATAAAAAAATATAAGTATCACAAAATATCAAAAAAATAAAATATAACGATAATCCTTAATTAAGTTTAATAAACTATCTTAAATTACTTGATGGTAGATAGATCTCTGGATTCCAAGAGATACAAAAATAGTGTAACAGCTGTTAACAGTCTTTTGTATTTTGAGTTCGATGTGAATCAAAATATAAAAAGAAAAATGACAAAAACTTGAATCAAAAAATTAATAAAACATAATAGTAACTTTTAATAACATTTCATCAACTATCTTAAAAATTATTTAATGGTCGATAGTTCTCTGGATTCCAAGAGATAGAGCAACAGCTGTTAACAGTATTCGGCATGTGAATCAAAGTATAAAAAAAAAAAATGAGAAGAACTTAAATAAAAAAAATAGTATACTTTTCCTGAATTTGATATTTATAAGATAATTAGTATTGCAACAAACGATAAGTGTTATATTTAAGAAAAAAATATATAAGTAAATATCACAAAATGTTAAAGAAATAACCCAGTAAGCACGTGATGTTGTAGCAATATTCTATATAAATCCCTGCCAACATCCTCGCTGTGACAATAAACCAACGTGGTGTAGATGTTCGTTTAAAATTGCAATTGTGACATACCGATCGGTCGTTTTTTATGAAGGATGTCAAAAGCTATATTTATATTGAGATAGAACCGTTACATCAAATTATCTTATATTTTAGAAACTTTAATAATAAGTATACCATTTGTTAACATTTCTAAAGTTTATCCGTTATACTGCGGCGCGGCGCTTACGCGCTTCGGTATTTTTCCTCTGAAATAGCCGCGTAGCATGATTGCTTTGAAAAAATTCCAAATTAAAAAAAAAAATCGAGGCAAAAAAAATCAAATTTTTCAAAAAAGTCAATTTTTTTTTAAAAATTCTCAAAAATCTCAATTTTTCAAAAAATTTTATTTAAAAAAAAATCAAATAAAAATCGAAATTACGTACTAATCATTTTGATCTCTGTTAAAATTATTTCAATTTAATAAATGTTCAAGTATAAATAAATAAAAAAAAAACAAGTATTGCCCGAAATGCTTCTACTGATGGCGCGAGGTTTGAATAGAAATGCTCAAAAATAATTTTTTATCCGCAAATATATATTTTTAATAATCTAATCATAAACAAAATATTTATCAAAAGATGCTTAGTTCTAATTCTATTTGTTGTTTGGAATAAATATCAAATATTAAATGAATAACTTTTGAATTTTGTGAATTTGCTATGCACGAAGCAATGATATATGGTAACACTACTGTGGTACAGGAACAGTAGGATTATCTAGGATTAAAGATGGCCGGTTGTCAACAAAGGGTGTTTGTGCTTTATCTTGTTAGTAAACTTAGCATTGAAATAAAATGGAAAAGTAAGTACATCATATATATATATATATATAACTATATTAATTTATCTATAGTATTTTATTTAACGTTTACTTAACTTGATATTTGTATGGTATTATGAAAGATATTTGAACGATGCGTCAAATGAAGAGGTTAGCAAGAGCACGCCGCTGTATTGTCATAGAAAAATGATACTGAAGATATAAATCCAGTCAATTTTACAAGATCAAACACATGATGATATTTGGGATCATTTCGTGAAGATTGATGGTTCAAAATAATGCATTCGGAGTTCATCCCGCTTGTTAAATTTGTGGATGAATTACAGTCACTGAAGATGGGGACTAGTCTTGAATTTGTAAGTCTTTTGAACTATATTTATATATATATACATATATATATATATATATATATATATAACATTTTCTAATACATACATATTATGTTCATTCTTTTAGAAAATCTTCACATATAATGAAGTGCGATGAAACGGTAGTGAGATGAGACAAGTCATATTCTTTTTTGCCCTAGGAGCACATGGCAGATCTTAGAAGTTACTTTAGTCAAGACAATATTTGAGGAGTACAATTGTAAATAGGTCAAGACTAGAGAATGATATAGGTTCAGAAATTATATCTGTTCCCTGTACAGTAGAAACTCGTTTACCCGGCTTTCGGTTATGCAAACTACAAACCACGAGCAATTTATATATACATGCAAATATTCAACTTGCACATACATACAAGTTTATAGGTTTTTAGTATATGTATGTTATGTAATCTAAGAAAATATATATGTACATTTGTAAGAAAGTGTTTCTTAATAAACACTATTTTTGTTGTTGTCTATGTATGTACTTGTTATTTTTAATAAATACACAACATAATTCTTAATACATTCGATTATCTGGATTTTTGATTAGCCAAATGCCTATTGACAACAATTAGTCCTGTAAATCGAGTTTCTACTGTATAAGTAATTCCTCAAATATGTACAAAAATTTGTTATATATAAGATTACACATTGCTGTTATATATATATATATATATATATATATATATATATATATATATATATATATAAGATTGAGTAATGTGCATCATTATATAAATATAAATTATTATTTTATTTATAATTGTAAATTAGGATTTATGTTATTTATGATTGTTTTAAAATAGAATTATCTGTAAACGTTTGTCATACCAATTTGTAATCTTTCAATAATATGTAATTATTATAAATAAATAAATGCTTTTCTAATAAATTGTCTATTAATTTTATAAAAAAATTATGCATGCATTTGTACTAAAATTGGATATTGCTAAGATGTCGTACGGTGGTCGCGAGTGAGATATCGCGATGCGATGTCAATTCAAGTGTAGGATCCATCTCAATAACACATTCGTGACTACGACGCGGCGATGTCTCATGTCGTAGGCGCGACATCAGTGCGACTATTGCACTGATGTCGCGTGCTTACTGGGAAAATTTAACAAAAACCCTCAATTAAATTTAGCGAATGATCTTAAACCTTGTCACTTGTAAATTGCATAAGTAATACCTATTTTGGCGCCGGAAGAGTGATATACAAGTGCAAAGGGTTAAATTAAGGATTCAAAGAAATAGAAAAATAAATGAACTGGCAACAGTCTTATAAGAAGATACAGTTGCATTTGAATCAAAGTATAAAAAAAACAAAAATGACACAAAACTCAACTCAATAAAATAAAATACTTCCTCTTTCCTCCTCAATCCATTAACTTTTTAGGAAGTTTGGAAAATGGCCGCATTCTCTCTAAAATGAGCCCTACGTTGCGCCTTTTCTTCATAAAAAAAAATTACAAAAAACTGATATAAATAAAATAAAATACTTCCTCCTTCCACCTTAATCCTTTAACTTTTTAGGAAGTTTGGAAAATAGCCGCCTTCTCTCTAAAATGAGTGATATACAAGCGCAAAGGGTTAAATTAAGGATTCCGAAAAATAGAAAAATAAATGAACTGGCAACAGTCTTCTTATAAGAAGATACAGTTGCATTTGAATCAAAGTATAAAAAAACAAAAATGATAAAAAACTCAACTCAATAAAATAATATACTTTCTCTTTTCTCCTCAATCCTTTAATTTTTTAGGAAGTTTGGAAAATGGCTGCCTTCTCTCTAAACTGAGCCCTACGTTGCGCCTTTTCTTCCTCCTGTCTTCGGCGTTCCATCTGCTCCTCACGAATCTCGTCGGCAAATTTGTTGGTTCTTTGCAGTTGCTCGATTTTGGCCTCGAAGAAACTCTTAGCGCCGCCAACGCCGACAGCATCGACGTCGATCTCGGTCAGACGAGCCAGCTGGCATAAGCCGGAGTCGGTGATCAGTTCGCCGGCACGAGCTTTTCTAAAGGAAAAGAACAACGGTTTTAATTTGGATAAACAGAATATATTTAAAGCATATTTTTAACTTCCCGAAGGATAAGTTTATGTTTTCATAAAAAAATCCGATTTGCTGATTTTGTTTTCTCGACGTTTCGAGCCATTCTGAATCAGATGAGACCAAATTTGGAAAAAGTATGTGTGCATGTGTGTACGTGTGTGTGTATATGAACAGATTTTTTGCCGTAAATCGACGTTTTCTCTCAAAACGGCTGGACCGATTTCAATAATTTACAAGCCTTTCAATGTATCGCGATGAGGACTAGCCTTTATCAATTTTGCGCGACGATCAGCCAAGCCGTATCTTTGTAAATAGCAGAAGTGTGAAAAGTTTTCGCCCACGTTTTAGCCCGCAGTTCTGAATCGATTTTGAATGTTCAAAAACCGTTCGAAAGATATTGGTTGGGAATCGTGCTGATGAGTTTTTGGTAGAGATCGGCCGGGCCGTTTTTTGTAATAAAGTATTGAAATTTTTTTTTTCGACGATTTTTATTATTATTTTTTTCACGGTAGATACCATAGTCTTCTAGATCATACTAAGATATTACGGCCCTACGACAACTCGTTTAGCTTTAAAAATTCGTCAAAGTTTGCAAAAATTAGTATCGTTTTTTTGGCATTTGTCAAAACTAGACCTTTGAAAGACGTTTTCTCAAAAACGCCTGTACCAATTTCTGAAATTTAAAAACCATTTAATGTATTTTAATGAGGACTATCGTTTGTCAGTTTTGTGTGACGATCTGCCGAGCCGTTTCTTTGTCATTTCGAAAGAAGTGTTAAACTTTTCATCCACATTTAAGCTGATACTACCGAATCGATTTTAAAAATCAAAAACTATTTGAAAGATATTAGTAGGGAATGATACTGATTAGTTTTAGGTAAAAATGTACCAAGCCGTTTTCTGGTAATTCGTTGTTGAAAAAAAATTTGTGCCGATTTTAATGAATTTTTTTTGATGATATATATCATGGTCTTACACAACTTATTGAAATATTACGGCCTTACGACAAGCAGTTTAATTTTAAAAAATTATCAAAGTTTGAGAAAATGAGTAGTTTTTTTGACGTTTGTTAAAATCAAAATTAGACGATTTACTTGGTATAATAATAGAGTACCTGGTCTTAATAAACATACTAAACCATTAAAGTTCTACGGAAACTGGTTCAATTATAAAAATTATTGATTTGTGAAAATTTGCTTTTAGGAAATACTCCGAGTTAACGTCTTCGTTCGTTTTCAATTAGGTGTAATAAATCCACTTGGAATACTTTTAATCACTCATAAATTAATTTATTTTTTATGGATTAAGTTGATTAATTGCACATATCGATAAGTTCTTGTAACTTGTCTCAAGGCAAAATACCAATACCAACTAGTTTTATTATGATCGTTAGGTCATTTGGCAAACATTTTTTTTTAATAATGTTGCAATTTCAGAATGTTTTTATAATTTACAAATATTTTATTACAAAACGCGATCCAAAAACATATTATTAAAGTTAATCTAAGATAATGCAAAAGGAGCATAACAGTTTTCAGAATTCTGCGCAAATATTAAAATAATTATAATGAACAAATAAATAGAACAAAATTATGATAAAAAATATCTTATTAAAATAAGAAATATGTAGCTACAAAATTCCAGAGTATGATGAAACTCTGCAAATATTTCTGGAGACAAGAGTCTTTTTATATGATATGAAGAATTTCGATATCAAAATATTTTACATAGTTATTCTGTATAAAAAGCAAGGCAAATAATGCAAATCAACTTCAATTTGATTTACTTTTTAATTTCAGTAATTGTAAAATACTATTGATTTTGTAAAATATATGCATAACAATAATATAATATAATGTGTTAAAAAGCACGAATATTTATAAATATAAAATAAAATTATTCACCCGTTTGAAATTCATAGAACTATTAGAATTGAGTATTTAAATTTATCATAAATATATCATCGAAAATGTATTCAAATGGATAATAAAAAAAATGTATTATATAAATTAGAATAATACCGCTGGTGTTAAAAATCTCTGTCTTTCCAACAAATTAAAATTGCAGAGCATTTGCCTATAAAGATTTAAACCATATAATGTTGAAAATTCTTGACAATTTAAATTCCATTTCTCAGAATTTACATATTCTCATTAAATTAAACGATTTTCAATGTACAATTGATTAACTATACCTGAAGATAAGCAGAAACTCTCTGAAAGATATTTTTTGATCGAAATCTTCGTCTACTTCTTGAATCATAGCCTTGAGTCCCAAATGGGTCTGAGGAGCTCCTAATTTCTCCATCATGCGTTTTAATTCACCCAAATCCAAATATCCATCTCGACCTTCGTCATACCTGAAAATAAATTACAATTTCAGTAATTCTTATACTTTTCTGTTGATTACAAAGAAAGGACTTGGCCGATCATCGCGCAAAACTGATCAGCGAAAGTCTTTATCGAGTTATATGGTATGACTTTTAAATTTTTGAAATCGTTCCAGCCGCTCAGATACCTTTTCCAAATTTGGTCTCATCCGATCCAAAATAACTTGGAACGTCAAAAAAGCATAAAATTAGCAAATCCTTTTTTTTTCGAGAAAACAAACTTTTCTTTCGGTAAGTTAAAAATCGCCATTTAAAATTTATGAGCAGATGCATCACTCATTCTTTATTATGTACATTTAGTTTACACGGATTATCTGCTTTGTATTTATTCCAGAAAGGTTTATAAATAAATAATAAACATCCAAGATGAAAAACATTGAACATTTACCGAGTGGTTTATAACGAAGTGTTTATTATGTATACAACCTATATGTGCAGAAGATTTAATATATACACATACAACATATAACGATTTGTGTCTCGAAGTTCAAATATATATATATATATATATATATATATATATATATATATATATATATATACAGGGCCGGTCCTGCCTTGCATGCGATGCATGCAAAAAATGCGGGCGCAAGCCTTAGGGGGCGCCAAATCGAGATTCGGAAATTAAATTTATAATGTATTATTTATATTTTTTATTATTCATATGAAATTTAGAATACTTAATAAATTATAATAAACAATCTAACTTAACAAGGGATACGGAAACTTAAAAGGCATATTTATTTTGCAATGTGATATTAGTAGAAACAATTAACCGATTAATAACTCTGCAAATTAGCAAATAACAGTTCTGTTTATTGATTAATTTACTTATTCAATTTTTTCTTTGTTTGAAGTTACCGTGGAATCAAAAAATAAATTATCTAGTGTTCAATCCCATAAGCGCAAACCTGCGAAAGATTAAATTAATTATTGGGCATTATTGACGATAAATTGCGAGCTGATTTAGTTGAAACGGAACTTTTTAAAAAACATAAACAAATTATAATCGAGAAAATAAAAAATGGGGAGTCAGTGCTTAGAAAATTTTATTCAGAGAAATTGAATTGTAACTTGTGTTTTTGTTGCAAATGTTTCTCATGTGATGAACTTTGTATGTTGAAGACATGCGTGGTTAGGGTTATGAAAATGGAACAAGTATAAAAAATAAAAGCAAAATTTACGTTGGAATGAATTACTTAAGGCTTTTTTTTATACCTAGTAGTGTCCATACTCTAAATTTAATAATTATATTAACTATGCAGAAATAATACATATCAAATATAATTAGTTTTTTTTTTCAATATAGTTAAAAAATGTGTAATTTTTTTGCATTTTTACTGATTTTTAGACAATACTTCTAAAATACGTTAAAAAATTATCACAATCACAATTGAAACAATCTGATACTCTGAATATGACGGAAAAGCAAGAATGAATACTATAAATAATGAAAAATTAAATTAAATTAAAAATTTGAAAATCCAACATGAAATACGAGTGTTATAATTGAAAATGATTTGCTTATAGAAATAAATCGCATAATGAATAAGTAAAATGTTTCAAAATACAAATATCAATATTGCACATACGTTAAAAATAATCAACCCGCGAATTACTTCGATTTTCTAAATAAATTTAAAATCGATGTATATTTTATATGCTTTTAGATTATATCTAAATTTTTGTGTACTAAATACAGAATAACTAAAAATTTATTTAAAAAAATCTAAATATTTATATACTTTTAATGATAAACATTTAAATGATAAACAGTTAAATTTATTTGGGGGGGGGGGGGGGGCGCAAGAACGAATCTTGCATGCGGGCGCTGAGGACCCCAGGACCGGCCCTGTATATATATATATATATATATATATATATACATGTTTTATTTATGTGTGTGTGTGTTATTTTTGTTATTTTATAAATAACCATAAATGTTGCAAATTAAATTATATCAATACCATCGCACATTGAAACAAATTTAATATGAGCTTCATTTTAATTATGATATATTTGAAATTTTATATTAACCCTTATTTTTGGGTCAATGCACGGGGCACCAAAATTCACTTTAGAATTAAGGTTTCTTCAGCAAAGTATCTTATTTTGATCCCTAGAATCTGAATATCATATGTGCCTAAGTGACCTTTAAATCGACCCGCATGAAAATTTTTTCATGCTATTTTCATATAAAACTTTGATTGAGTTGCGCTCTATCTAAAAAACAATATTAAGAGAGAAAACTTTAAGAAAATTATTTTTTATCAATTTGGAACCATTTGAGCCCTTGGGAGCAAGGAAATTCGAAAATGTCCATATTAAGGACCACCCTAATATATATATATATATATATATATATATATATATATATATATATATATATATATATATATATCAGATTGTGTGGTGTGTTAATATAATAACGCGCATATGTATAAAGCTCATATTGAAAAAAAAATAGGATAATGTTTCTCACATCTGCGAGCAAAAGCTTACGCACGTGCTTTTAGTATCAATATATACATATAATAAACTGAAGACCAAAATAACTTATTGATTTTCAAAGAACTATATACGTTAACACAAATATCGTAAGTCGGTGTTCGATTTATAAACAAAACAGAAACCTCTTCATAAATCAATAATTTCTTATTCTCAATATGTTTATTGACTTTATAAGTAATTCTTGGTAAAATGCACATCTTTTGAAGGACTCAAAATTAGATCAATCAACTGAAAATTTCTCATTCATAAATAAAAACTAGTGGGGCGCATGGCATCGTGCCTTAAGGCAAATTGCTAGAACTTCCCGTACCTGAAACTAAATTATTAAAAAAAAAACTTTGCAAAACTTTGAAACAATTGGATTTCTGAGAAACTTTGAAATTTTTGAAAAAAATAGATTTTTTTGAAAAATTAGATTTTTTTTTTATTATTTAACTTCCCGTAGGGAAAGTTATAGTAATCGCAAAGAAATCGAAAATGAAAATTTTTATATATCTTTACGTTTCGAGGTTTCTGAACATTTTGGCATACCTTAAAAAAAATCTATGTATGTGTGTGTGTATGTGTGTACGTGTGCATGTGTGTGTGTGCGGATACAAATTTTCGTCGAAGATTTCGGGAACACGGTTCAACCGCTTTCAATTATTCAAAAAACATTCGATTGCTGTTGGTAAAGAGACGTGCGGATTAGTTTTTGGCATAGGCAGTTCTAGCCGTTTCTAAGATACGGGGCAAAAAGTGCCACAAACGGTAACTCAGTTCTCAAGAAAACGAAGCGTTCGATTTCAATAATTCAAAAAACATTTACATACGATTAATGAAAATTATAAGCCGATTATTAGTTTACAGGTCGATATAGTATTGATATCAATGTATCTTAAATTAGTAATCAAATACAAAAATTAAATAAAAAATGATACTTTTGTTATAGTTAAATTATGCAAGTTTTTAACAAGAGACTTAATGATTAACGGAACTGCTGCCGATGTCTTTATGTAAGAACATTTAAATATTGTATATTTATTTTATTTAAATATCTATTGGAATTCTGTATTAGTACAGCTGGAATTTGTAGATTATGCGATAAAAATATGAAATTTACTTATTTACTTTGAATATTTAAAGAAAAAAGATCAATACAAATTCGAACCTGCATATTACTACCAATAATAATTTAATTCTAATTTTTCTTTTCTTTTATAAGTGACGTACCAAGAACACTAATAATCTTATGTATTTAAAAAATTTAAACATTTTAATAGTTGATAGTAACATTATAATAGTTTTGATAAATATAAATAAAGAACAAGGTTCTTAAAATCTGAATTAAGAAAATAAAACAAATTTGTCTTATTAAAAAAAGACAACACTTAATATGACATTGTAAACAAAAAAAAATAAATCTATTTTCGCTATCGAATAACTTTGCTATTAACTGAACAATTTTTGTATTTGAATATATTATAAAAACACAATAAAATTTGAAATTACATTAAAATAAAATCGTAAATTTTTGCTTCATAAAAATAAATAACTTTACCCTGGGTATAACACAAATTTATTCAGAGTAAATATAATATAGTGATATTTTGCCTAAAGGCATGTTACATAAACTACTCTGTATGTGTAAATAATATTTTATAATAATAAAATGCCCTAATAAGCACTTGTTTATTTACTACGTGCTCAATACATACGTAGTGTTTATTTAAATTTAAAATTAAACTACTTTTCGTTGGCCTATAATATTTTAGGATGTTCGTTAAGACCATGAACCCTATCCTTGTGCAAAGTTCTACTAAAATGTTATATTAAACAATTAATATCGTGAAAACGGCCCAGAAAATTCTTTGGGAGTCTCCATTAATCACGTGATCGATTTTTTGAATATTTTTGGACCCCTTCCTTGTAGTGTAATTCAAAATTACCCCCTTTCCCCACCAAATATCATGTGTATTTATAGTTATGAGAAAAATTGTAAATATTCTGTTTTTTTAAAAAAAAAATTCAGGTAAAAAATAAATACACGTGGTAAATTACTATACACCTCCTTCCCCCACGTAATATTTTGTGATTTTTGTCAAACCCCCTTCCCCCTAAAAACCTCACGTGATTAATGGACACCCCCTTACCAAGAACTAATCACCACGATGACCAACTAATATCTTTGTGGAAGGTTTTTGAATTGACAAAATTGCTCAAAATTTTTGATGAAAACGCTGAAATAAAAATTTACTAGTACCCGTCTATTATAAAAAAATCAATGCAAGTCATTATCAATATATTTTGGAACAAATATCTTTTACGCTTTTGAAATCGGTGCAGCAGTTTTTGAGAAAATGTCGACGAAAAATCTTGGTTCGCATACACATACACATACTTTTTCCAATTTCGGAGTCAAATTTCTGGTAAAATCAACTTCGCTAGGGGGAAGTTAAAAATGAAAGGAATAATGTAATCTAGAAATTGATCTAGTCTAGTCTAGTAAAATAGACCGATGTTATGACAAAATGCTATGTATTTGCTGTGCGATCAGGCGTTTCACGTCTCATATTTAAGACGCCTGACGGCACAGCAACCACACAGACAGTTTATAGTACCATTTTATATGAAAAACGCAGCGTAACATAGCCTTGCCATAACAGTCTATTTTATGGCAGAATTGGTCCATTAGTGTTAAGTTAAGCTTAACCAAAAATTTTGCAAAAAAAAATTTAATAAAAAAGACTAATATTCAGCGTCCCATAGTTGGCCTAAATAACAAATCGACTCAAACCGTAATATCTGTTTGTTCCATTGAATCTATCTTGAAATTCTCAATACACGGAACAACTTTTGAACGAGGACATAAAAACTAAAATATGTAAATGTATTTTACTAGTGAACGTATAAATCCATAGTAATTCTCAAACAGCCAATGTGTGCGCTGGATAATTCGCTTTGCGGCTAATTTTAGCCACAAATCAACATCAAGGCAGAACGCGGGAGGGATTTTCAAAATGAAAATGAACATGTAACACATTCGGGTCATGTGCTCGTAACATTTACCACACAAGTCGATAATGTTGCTAATAATAAATAGAAATTGGTAAATGGACACATTTTTCCAGTTGACACGAAGAAGGAGTTATGGAAATCTAGAAGGTAGCTAGAAGAAAAGCGAGGTTTGTAATAAGAAAAAAAAAATCAAGAATTAGTAGATGGATATTTTGACTTGAAGAAAGATTTATGGTAAACGAGAAGATTTCAGAATTGTGAAGTTTTTAGCGATGAATAATTTTTAATAATAAATCGAAATTAGTATATTTTCCCAATTGACACGAGAAGAAGAATTTATAGAAATCCAGAAAGGTAAATTTGACTTAGAGCAATTATATTTTGAGCAAACCAATATCACAACAAATATCACATATCAAACAAACAACTATCTGACCATGTTCAGTAAAACTCCCAGATAATTCGTCATTGTAGAAATGTGTTTTATTTATAGTTTTTCAAAAAAAAATTTTAATCCCATATTAGGGGTAAAATGGGACGGTTAGTTTAGGTGGCAAATAGATCCAATGTCTTATTTTTAATTTTAAAGAATAAATAAAATTTTAATTATTTAATTTATCTCTTGTAAAATTGCCCTTTTGAACTTAATTTTCTGTTTTATATACTATTTTTTATTGTTTACACCTTTGCCAGAGTAAAAGTTCAGTAGGTCCATTTTACCCCACCCACGTGCAAGCTATAAAGATGATATAGAAAAATACATTTGGTATGTATTTTCAAACATTGCTGGTTATCTCCTAATAAAACCGTCATAAGAATTAAGGCGATGGGTGGTTATACATCACCCCTCTACTTACAAATATTATTAAAAATAAAAAAAATCGTAAAAAATTAATTGTTTTTGAGATATCGGTGATAGAACTTTTTATCCGCAAACCTTTAAGCCTAGCTCTATCCTATAGATATTTTATAAAAATGGAAATAGAATGAACAAATTTAGGAAAATTCATCATACTTCAGAGATGTAACTAAGTTCATAATTGAATCTCAATTGGATCTCTAAACCATGCAAAATGTAAAAACTTTAATTATTAACTTCCCGTAGTAATTGAAAATTTTTGCATTTCTTCGCGTTTTGAAGGTTTCTGAACATTTTGACATACTTCAGAAAAAATAGATGTGTGTGTGTGTATGTATGGATACAATTTTTCGTTAACGTTTTCGGGCGCACAGATCAACCGATTTGAATGGTTAAAAAAACATTCGATTCCTATTGATAGAGAGATGTGCTAATTAGTTTTTGTCAAACGCAGGTCCAGCCGTTTCGGAGATACCGAGCTAAATATGCAAAAAATTGCAGTTTTTGAGAGAACTAAGAATCCGATTTGAATAATTCAAAATACTTTCTGCTTGTGTTGACGAAACGATTGCTTTTAGAAAATTTTCCCCAAAAAATTTTGTTTAATATCGAAAATAATTCGAATTTTAATTCTAGCTATAGTTCTAAAGCTCACATATATAGTTCAAATGAATAATTTTAACTTTGCAAATCAATATATATAATGCTTATAAATATTAGACAATGTCCTTCATTTTAAATTCGATTGATATAAGGATTCGAGTTTTGTTTATTTACTTTTATTTGAAAACAATATTTCTTGAATATTTCATTATGTTTCGGAAAGTTTCAGCAATTTGCTTTAAGGGGTTAGGGGTACTTGGAATTTTTGAAAAATCGATTTTTATATTTTTGCATTTTCATTAAGTGTAATATCTTGAAAATATTCTCTGAAAATTTCAAGTTGATCCGATGATTACTTTTTGAGTTATTGGACTCTTACCAGCGCGTTGACGCAAGTGGAGAGCTCGATACTTATACTCAAGTTTATTCTCCCTCACCTCCTGATGTTTTAAAAGCTTTTAAACCGATTTAAAACGATCTCAGCAATGATAATTTACTTTCAAGATGTGTAGTTCAAGATTGAATCTATAATCAGAAAAAAATAAGAGCTTCAACCAACTAGTCTAAAAAATATGCCTAAAAACCGTGAATACTAGTTCTACTATCGTACAAATTGCTGAATACATATACATAATCATTACTCTTGATTATGGGTACCCTAGGACCTAATTGTGGGTATAATTCCCATTGGTATGCTGAAAAATTGGATGCTGCACGGGTGAAAGTAGCAGATCAGCGCGCCCACGAGACGACACGGGAGGGCAGAATGCTTCGTAGGCAACACCAAATGGAAATTTTGGAAACTTCCACAATGGCTGAAGAATTGTTATATGGCCCAGGAATAGATGACTCGGTGTAAATAAATTAATAATTCGTATTTCTGTACGTAAATCCAATGTAAAACTTTGAACGCGTTTTTCTCAAAACTATGTTTTTTGAATCGGTGACCACTGTAACTCAAAAACCGCTTAGTAGATCTTAATGAAATTTATACAGCTTTTAGAATACATAATAATCTCGTGCCTGATCGAAGGATTTTTATTTTTTCATATATTTGAATTTTTTAAGACCAATTAACTGTTGATTTTTTACCCAAAAATCTAGATTTTTTCTTTCTGATGCTGCCATTTTGTTAATTTTTGCAAAAAAAAAAAGAAAACCTTCGATCCGGCCCGGGATTAACTATTCATAAAACTATTTTTTTAATTTGATTGATTTTAGATGAATCTCCAAGGAGTTATGATGGTCACCGCCAGGACCGTTTTTCGAAACAGGGTCAACAAAAACAGCTATAACTTTGGGAATATTGATTTTTTTTTCCTGAAATTTTTGTTACATCAAGTCAAAACATTGTATAATAATGCTGTATTAATATTTTTGTAGAAAAACATCATTTAATAACAAAAAAGAAATACTGAAAACACTCATTATTTCGTGCCTGCAAGTACCCCTAACCCCTTAAGGGACGATGCTATACACCACTATTTTATGAATCAATCTCATCAATAAAATATGTACCGATACTGATCGTCAGTGACCTATTTTTGTACTAGCAATCGAAAGTATTTTTATTTTTACTTATTGCGAGTAAATAATAAAATTTGAAAGTTTAAAATATTGGACTTTTTTTTATTTCTTACAAAGTATTGTATGTAAGGAGTATCAAATTCATAAACAATATTCTACTCCCTTTATACATTTTGTATGTATCCTATTATAAAGGATATTTAAGTTGTATCGCCTCCGAAGGAATGCGGTCGTTAATAGCATGAAATGGCATTCTCTCTCTATATATAATATACATTTTCATATAGAGTTTTTCTGTTAAGGATTCCTTGCACCGACGAGCGCACACTTCCCGTCTTCATATAAAAACTATTTAATATGAGACTCGTGTGTCTACAAAAGGCTCGAACTTGTGGTTCTAATGAAATCGAAAAGGTAATAAAATATGCGGGGAAGCGATGAGAGAAAAACATTCGACAATGAAGAACAAATCGTTATATAGTGAGGTCGGAAAGTACTAATCTTTCTTCGCCACTTGCATGATTTTTTAAAAAAAACTAGTGGTGTATGGCATCGTGCATTAAGGCAAATTGCTAGTACTTCAAGTACCAATAAATTTTTGAAGTAAAATTTCTTTAGGCCCATCCGTAGAAATGCAACGGAAATGCGTTACTTGAGATAAGATAAGATACGAGTCGAACGCCAATTATTTACGGGGCGATTGTGATTAATCGTCGCGTATGTGAATAGAGATCTGTCGTTGTATGCGTGCCGGAGTCAACGTTGAATGCGTACCGATATCAACAATTATTTTCTTTTTGATGAATTTGAAACTTTAAATTGGAATTTTTATTATTTTGGTATAATTTTAAATATACTAAGTAGGTATGTGCGATATGTATTCCGTACAAGTAATAGTTTTGAAGTAGTAAGATTAGATAATAAATTTAAAGAACTTTAAATAAATTTCATATTAATACTATATATTAAATCTAATTATGATGAGTAAACCTTATAGCAATTTAGCATATGGTTTTCAATTTTTTATCAATTTTGTTTCTATAATATATTTGCTCATATATATTAGACCAAATTGCAATAATGCATCCCGAAGCAAAAATCATGCAATACTAGTTTGAATGGATATTAAGGATACTAATTTGTAAGTGTTAAGAAGTACTCTATTATACATTTTCTCTATAAAATAGAAGAATCTTTTTAAGATATCACATAGAAACACTGTTTCAGAATGAATAGTATAAAAAAGTTTCCATTACAAAATTGTCTGTTCTGGTTTACAATGAATAACATCATTGCAAAAAACATTAAAAGTTGTATATAATATATCTGTTCACATTAAAGTGTTATTTTTGAGAATCTTCTTTCAAAATTAAGAGAATAAAAAAGATATAAGAAACTGCGAACTAATTTGGCAAATATCCAAATAGTAAACAACATAAAGCGCACTAGTAAATAAAAACTGAAAGTTAAGATCATATCAATCGATTGTGTAGTCGATCAATTAAAACTTCAAAGGGCACCACTAAAATAGACTGTAAAACACAATTTTTGCCTATAATGCAAAACTGAGCTGATGATAATAGTTAGAAGCTATATCTGTAACAGGGGTAATTAGTAACAGGCGTTTTTCAATAGAATCTTAAAGATATTCAGATATTTTTTTGCTTCCATGGGACATCTTAAACTTAATAGTTCCAAAAAGTCGCAAACATGTTTTTATTTTTTTTTAGATTTTTGAAGTAAAACTTCTTTAGGTGCGACTAGGGTGTAAATCCGTACAAATGCGTTACGGCAGATAAGATAAGAGTCAAGTGCCAATGATTCGTCATTTGCTCTCGTTGATATCATTTCTATACTGGTCGATTGTGATTAATCGTCGTGTATGTAAATAGAGATCTGTCGTTTTATGCGTGCCGGCATCAACGTTGTATGCGTACCGATATCAACAAGGAAATCGGCATAGATGAATAAACATTTTAAATTTTTTTACAAATCTTAATTTTTTGAAAAATACCTGAATCAGAAGAATATATTCCCTGTCCCTAGTACATAATTAGAATGAAAATAATAAAACAAATGCAGCATTTGCGCCATGTATGAAACATAAGTTTATTGAAATAAGTTTTATATTATTCCTGGTTTCTTTAAATCTTTGAAGTTATTGAAATGGAGAATATTTTTTAGGCAAAACAGATATTACAGCTGTTCAAAGAATGAGATTATATCGCCAGCGAAAAGGTAAAAAAAATACATCAGTCAATTAATGTATGTTAATTTCAATTACATAAAGTTCTTACATGATGAGTGAAGTTGCAAAAACAATATTTGTTTAGGCGTTGTTTAACATAATCCACTGAGTAAACGAATATTATAGAATTTATTAATCAGCAATTACTTCATTTCTCTTATGAAGGTTCATTTCTAAATGCTAATTACAATGACAAACCGATCATGTCATATTTGAAGTATGACTTTAATTACATTGTTTTTAAATATTATACATATTTTCAATGCTATTATAAATATATAAATTATAATTTATCATTATATAAATGTGTATAATGGTTGGTTGACACTAATAAATATGTGCATCACGAGTGTTACCATATTATTAATAAACATTATTCAAAATTGTTATATTATGTATTTATTTTTATTCAAAAGCCATCTTGTGTGAACCTTACGCGCGCTGTTTTTTTATTTATACTCTACACAATAATTCAAAACCACTATTAATAACTCAAAGTATTATTTTTAGTACTAATAACTAATAGCTTAAAAATCATTTATATGCGTAGTCACAATTTTTTAAATAATGAAAGTTGTTTGTCCATAAATTAATTAAATAATAATTAAAGAAACA
Organism: Ctenocephalides felis; assembly: GCF_003426905.1. NCBI lineage: Eukaryota > Metazoa > Arthropoda > Insecta > Siphonaptera > Pulicidae > Ctenocephalides > Ctenocephalides felis. Next base: position 24,467,123 of record NW_020538040.1, read on the forward strand.
TTTCGAGAAATTATGAAATGTGATTATAAACCGTTAGTTGTTTGTTTTTCTTGGAAACCTTGGAATTAACTTCAGTGATATCATCCGATTACAAACTTGTCCAGCTAGAAACTTCTTATTCTAATATCAAAATCGACCTTCAAGCTACCTTGTCAGCGTGCATAATTGTATATATATATATATAAATATATATATATATATATATATATATATATATATTACTATATTGCAGGTAGTTTTATGCATGCTCATCTTAATAAATCGCAGTAAATTTATACCAATTGAAATTCACGCTGTGAATTAAAATTAATTGAACAACTCTTAATTGTTGACTTCGTTCAGAATTGATCGTAGTAGTAAGATATAATACAGAAAACGTATCGACTTCTTGTAAATACCAATAAATTACATATAATTAACTATGAAAAGCGGTCCAAAGGAGAGCATGCGTTTTGTTATCTGTAAACTTTAATAATAAAACTCCATTAACTATATATTTAGTAGAAAAGTATAAACTAGTTGAATAAGTAGAAAAAAACTAGTGGTGTATTGCATCGTGCCTTAAGGTAAATTGTTGTTTCTTCCCTCACAAAAAATTAAAATTTTCAAAAAAGATTCAATTTTTATTTAGATCTTTGAATATATTTACAAAATAGATTTTTGAGATATTTAAAAATTTTGAAAAAGAATTGACCTACTTGAAAATTTTGATTTTTTTATACTTAGAAATATTTTGGAAATTTTAACTTTTTTTTTTTCAAAGCAATCGCGATACATTTGCTGCGTAAAAACAAAATATCAAAGCGCGTGGGCGCCGCGTCGCAGTATAACGGATGAACATTGATACGGAACCCATAGAAACGTAAGCAAAATTTGTTATCAAAATATCTATAAAATATCTGATAATTTAATATGTCTAAGAACCATTTTTGGCCGGCAAATGGCATTTCTTTAACTTTTTTCATTGGATCTCCGAAACCGCTGCTCCTGCCTTCCGAAAAATTCAATCAGTTCCTCATTTCGTCAATACAAATGAAATGTTTTTTGAACAATTCAAATCGGACGCTCCGTTATCTCAAAAACTGAATTACCACTCTTGACGCTATTTGCCCAGTAGTTTCAAAACGACTGGACCTGCCTTTGCATAAAACTAATAAGCACCAATAGAAATCGAATGTATTTTGAGTCATTCAAATCGGTTGATCTGTGTGATCCTTGAATCATCGACAAAAAATTGTATCCGCACACACACACACATCTATCCATTATTTTTATGTATGACAAAATGTTCAGAAACCTTTGAAACTTAAAGATATATAAAAATTGTCATTTTCGATTTTTTGCGATTACTATAACATACTCTACGGAAAGTTATTAAAATATTAGTCTTATTAAATGACTTGTCGTGGCTCAGTGGTAAGAGCTTGAGCCTTGCAGCAGCATCAACTTGATCTGTAGCAGTAGTTTTTACTTTAATTTATATATCACTAAATATATTTGATTTCTAGACCAAATTTAGGAAAATGTATGTGTGCAGGCGATTATTGACTTATCGTCGACATTTTCTATATGGTGCCACCAGTCATGTAATAATATACGCTATTTAAATACTTAGGAATATCGTAAATATTAAGATAAATTATTATTTAATTATATATAATTAAATATTTCATTAATAACGTTAATAAATTAAGATTATTTATCAACTATCTAGTCATTTATATTGTCCATATAAGTAATATATTTATATATAAATTTTAATATTTCGTTAAATCAGTTTTAATTCGGGTTGGCATAGGATACACAATAATAACAATAATTTCCATAAATAATTTTTATGTACATTATTATTAATTTTAAACTTTATTTCTATTATCCGTTTCCGATAAATATAAATCATAATACAAATATTACTGAATATCACATTTGACAAAAAATTTCTAAAGCCAATTCAAAAGTGATTACTAAGTAATTAAAATATGCTTCACGAGCATTAAAAACATGCATAGTGAATTTGTAAATGCTGTCTCAATTAAATATTTTCATAAAAAAGTATTTGAACTATGTAATAGTTAGAATTTTAATAAAATTAAAATACTTATAAAATTTACCATATTAAAACTAGTGGTGGGTGGCATCGTTTTCAAATAGATTATTATCAATACTGTAACTTTTATTATTTGTATTTTATAGACAAAATACAAGAGCTTTCAAATTGGACGACGACGTTTATATATGTTTACACGAAAAAAGTAAATAAACAAAACTTAAACGGATTTAGAATGGAGGACCTTATCTCATATTCCTAAGAATTATATAAACTGAATTGCAAAGTTAAAATTATTTATATCAAGTATTTAAGTGAGCTTTAGAATTCTAGCTAAAATTAAAATGAATATTCTTATTATTTTCGATATTTCAATTGCTTTTTTGGAGATTAAAAAAATATTTTTTTCGAAATTAGAAATATTTTTTTTCGAAAATTTTTAATAAAAACATTTTTTTGTCTACCCCAAAAAACTATTTCTTTACACTGTCAACACAAGCAAAATGTTTTTTAAATTCAGTATCTCAATAACTGCTATTTTTTTTAACTTGCCCCAGACGTGAAATGGCTAGGGCTGCTTTTGCACAATAAAATAATATAAATAATCAGCACATCCCTTTCAATACGAATCAAATGTTTTCTGAATCAATCAAATCGGTCGATCTGCGTTCATTTCCAAGGTCATGAACGTAAATGGTATCCACACAACATACACACACAGCACATACTTACATACACACACAGCATCCATTTTTTCTAAGGTATGGCAAAATGTTCAGAAACCTGTGAAACGCAAAGAAATGAAACAAAATTCATTTTCAATTTTTGGATGAAAACTGCAATTTTAACTTTATGAGAAGTTAATCTAATAGTAATAACTCTAATTGTAAGTACTCTAATTGTTTTATAATTTTCAGTTTCATGTCTTTTAAAAAAGTATGTTTCAATTCCCTGTCTCCTGATCATGTGACGTCTCCTACAATTAGGTCGTCTCGAACAATATCATTTGAATATGCATCCATAAATCCATAAATTTGTATATTGAGAAAAGTATGAGAATCTTTGTATTGTATTATTATGATCACAGCATGTAGTTGGACGTTATACGGGTTTCACTTTCACAAAAGTAATTGTCAATAGTGTGCAGCACAGTTAAGGAATGCATGTAAATGCAATGCAAAAAGTTCATCTCGATGGATTTATGCTAAATTATTCACCATAATAGACACCAGACATGTGCATTTCAATAATCATTCATTCGAGAGAAAAACAAAAGTAATAACGGGAAACTGTGGCAGGTTTTTGTTATGTTTGAGAAAAAATAATTAATTGTACCAACAGATAATTGTAGATATGAGTAAAATTTAATGAAGTTAGTAATTCGATTGAAGAACGTACTATTACTACAATTTACATCCTCAGCAATCGATATTTGTATCTACTAATATAGTTTTGTATAATTAATAACTTCTCGAACGAGAGGTTTGTTTTCCAAGAAAATTAGACTTGCTAATTTTATATTTCTTGAAGTCATTCTTAATCCTTTAAGACCAAAATTTGAAAAAGCATGTATGTATGCAGGCCGATTTTTGAAGTAAAACTTCTTTAGGCGCGATATGGGTGTAAAAATTTCTTTAGGCTACACGAGTGTAAATCCGTACAAATGCAACGAAAACGCCAATGTGAAGTTGAACACTACGACGCCGTAAGCGCTGATGTCGCGAGTATCCACTCCCGTCATGTCATGCGTAAGTCGAGCGCTAAACCCTATATGAACTTGCATTAATTGAATCACGTTTTTTATGTTATGTCCTCATGGAATAAGACTTTTCTTAGAGAATAAATGTGTCATGGAATATAATAAATTTATACTGAATCTCGTTGAAGACAAAATAATATCTACTGCCACGGATATTTATGTAGGTTGCCATGCGACAGATCAACAATCATACATTCGTCAGCAGTTTCACAAAAATCGGTTATTGATACCGGGGCTTTGCCGTATGAAATAATTTTAGTTCTGAATAAATTTTACATAATAACAACTAATATTGATGTAAGTGATGGCTTAGCTAATGGTTGTGTGGGAAAATTAGTGTACATAGAACGTGGCGATAATGATGAACTTCTACGTTTATGGTTTGAATTTCCCGGTAAGATAGGTAACAAAATTAGGAAGAAAGCTTCACATCATATTCAAACTCTTAATATCAGTAGGACAGCTGTGCCGATGCTCAGGAGATCTTATTATTATTGATGTTATATGATTATTAAAAGATGATTTTTAAAATTCAAATATGATGTTTTTTTTATTTTTATCTCAATTGCCTACTCATACAATATTAAAAGTTTTACTTCAATCGCGTGTGATCCTTACTTACGCGCACTCTTTTTTTGTTTTTGTACAGTTTTTGGTACGGAACTATAATAAATATTTAGTTTATTTTCGTATTTTTTTATCTTCCCGAAGGAGAAGTTTGTTTCCATAAAAAATTCGATTTGCTAATTTTATGTTTTCTCGACGTTTCAAGCCATTCTGAATCGAATGAGACCAAATTTGGAAAGAGTATGTGTGTGTGTATGTGTGAACAAATTTTTTGCCGTCAATCAACGTTTTCTCAAAAACGGCTGGACCGATTTCAGAAATTTAAAAGCCATTCGATGTATCTCGATGAGGACTAGCGTTTGTGCGACGATCGGCCGAGTCGTTTCTCTGTAAATTGCAGAAAAGTAAAAAAAAAATTCGTCCAAGCTTTAGCTTGCAATTCTGAATCGATTTTGAAAATTCAAAAAGTGTTCGAAAGATATTGGTTGGGAATCGTGCTGATTAGTTTTTGGTAAAGATCGACCAGGCCGTTTCTTGTAATAAAGTGTTAAATACTTGTTTTCGACGATTTTAATGTTTTTTTTTTGACGGTATATAACCATAGTCTTTTGGATCATACTAAAATATTACGGCCCTACGACAAGTCGTTTAATTTTAAAAATTCGTCGAAGTTTGCAAAAATTAGTATCGTTTTTTTGGCATTTGTCAAAATAAGACTTTTGATCGACGTTTCCTCAAAAACGCCTGAACCGATTTCAGAAATTTAAAAGCCATTTAATGTATCTTAATGAGGACTATCGTTTGTCAGTTTTGTGTGACGATCTGCCGAGCCGTTTCTTTGTAATTTGGAAAAAAGTGTTAAAAATTTCGTCCACATTAAAGCTCATATTACCGAATTGATTTTAAAAAATCAAAAAGTGTTCGAAAGATATTACTTCAGAATGATGCTGATTAGTTCAGGTGAAAATCTACCGAGCCGTTTTCTTGTGATACACGATTGAAAAAAAATTTGGCCGCTTTTTATGGATCTTTTTTTTGGCGTTATATATCATGGTCTTATAGAACTTACTAAAATATTACGGCCTTACGACAAGAAGTTTAATTTTAAAAATTCATCAAAGTTTGAGAAAATGAGTAGTTTTTTTGACTATTGTTAAAATTAAAACTAGACGATTTACTTGGTATAACGATAAAGTACTTGGTCTTAATAAACATACCAAAGCATTAAAGTTCTACGGAATATGGAACAATTATACAAATTATTGATTTGTGAAAATTTGCTTTGAGAAAATACTTCGAGTTAACGTGTTCGTTCGTTTTCAATTATGTGTAATAACTCCACTCAGAATACTTTTAATCACTCATAAATTAATTTATTTTTTATTGATTAGGCCGATTATTACACATATCGGGAAGTTCATGTAACTTGCCTCAAGGCAAAATACTAATACCAACTAGTTATTATAGTTGTTGACATGCATTTGATCAATATGAGGCAATATCAATTAGACATCTGTAAGTATTTAGTCAGCATGTTATTATTAATTAATTAACTATTACTCACATGTGTCGATTTTATTGTTAGTCTATAGACCATATGTAATAATATGTATTTTTCCAAAGTTTACATAATATTTCCAGGTTCAGCATATTATGTTATGCGCATATTTGACATTGACGATAGAGTTTCGACATTTTGCTCTATATTTAGTCTCTAACTATCGAAACATAAATATTTACTTATATACATTGAATTATTGGAATGCTTAGTAAAATTTCATAACTTCTAGATAAATGCTTCAATATATTGTGTAACAAATTCTCATTAACAGAAGTATTGTACAGGAAAAAATATTGTCAAATTAAAGACGAGATGTACTTGCTTCTTTTTGTACTTTTATATTTGGATGATCACGGGGATTTTTTCGTATAAAATTTTATTGATTCCTTAAAATTGCATGGCAGTAATCATTAGGATTAAGAAAGAACTTATATCAGTTCATATCATATATTAACTTAACAGTTTATAGAACAAAAATTATATACATCGTACAATAAATTATAAGGCTAATTAATTAATTTATATGAACTGACCAGCATTTATAAATTTCAAATGATTTTTCTAAATTTTATAATTGAAGTCTATTACTACTGATTGATTCTAATTTTAAACCAAAATATTAAAGTTTCTTCATTTGTATAAAATAAACGTGATAATAGTTTATGCTGATTGCTGTTCCATAATAAAAATATATTAAAAAATGTTTGGTAGAAAACCATTTGGTAGAGAATTTGAAAATGAGGACTTTAAAAAGTCTAAGCTTAGATATAGGATAAATATATGCATATTACAAAGTTAAAAAATAATATATAGAATGCAATATGATTTACTTTGTCATGTGACGTATGTTGATTCCGTATTTTGCTGATATAAAATATTTCATAATTAGATTTACCAAAATTTACATAATTACCTTCATATTTTCTAAGGCAAGAAAAATAATCAGAAAATCTTAAAAGTCTCAAAGATTTTTTAAAATTTTGAACAACAATCTAAAATTTACATGTTCTATAAATTGCTGTAATATGATTCCTCAACATGGTATCATCATAAAGCAACCCCAATAGTTGACCATTCTCTATCTCATGATATTTTAATTAGATTTTTGATCTAACTCTGATGGAATATATAATACAGAAAGTCTCCTAAAAGGCTATCTGCACTCGATATATTTTAGATCTTATCACTATTTGAGATCAAGCTGGCCAAGTTGTTTATCGACCAACAATAAGCCAAGATAGAAGAATGACACGAATTTTTCGCGATTTTAGTTTTTTTTTTCAAGTATGATGAACATGACTAACACTGGCGGTTAAAGATAAGTTTAGATATAAGTTGCATGTTTTATATAAGATAAGACTAAAATGTAAATATGCTTGTGGATACAAAATGTTTATTAAACGCAAACACTTTTTATTAAGCGAGTGGTTTTCGCCCACAAATAATGGTAAAGAACTAGTGGTGCATGGCATTATGCCTTAAGGCAAGTTGCAGGAACTTTCCGTAACGCAATTGAACATTCGAGGAATAAAAATAATCAACAATCAAAAAAAAAGATCAATGAATACACGTTATTATAACTGCTATACATTTATAAGTGCTTGTTAAGCTAAGAAACAACTTATGTATATTTGTTTGAAAATTTCGATTTTTTTTTTGAAAACTCTGAAAAGAAGGGATAATTTAATTATTGTGCAAATTGTTCAAATGTTCAAATTGTTTTTGAAATTTTTGAAAAAAAAAACAATTTTTTGAAAATGTGGAAATTTCGGAAAAAATCGACTAAGCTTGATTTATTGTGCAAATTTTTGTAAATTTGGAAATTTCGAAAAAAAATCAACTAAACTTGATTTATTCTGTAAATTTTTCAGATGTTCAAACTTTTATGGAATTTTTGAAAAAAAAATCCATTTTTTGAAAATTTAGAAATTTCGGAAAAAAATCGAATATTTTCAAAATTTTAATTGTTTACAAATTTCGAAATATTTTGAAATTTTTGAAATAGCGTTTTTTTCAAAAATGATATTTTTTAAATTTTTTTTGAATTTTTTTTTCTAAATTTTGAAATTTTCGAATTTTTTGGAAAAAGCATTTCTTCACACAGTCAACACAGGCAAAATATTTTTCGAATCATTCTAATCGGATTCTCAAATATTGAATTGCTATTTTTTGCACTTTTGCAACGTATCTTCGAACGGCTGGACATGTCTTTGCTAAAAATCAATCAGCACGTCCTCAGGGGGCGTCCATTAATCACGTGAGGTTTTTAGGGGGAGGGGGGGTTAGACAAAAAATCACGAAATATCACGTTGGGAAAGGGGGGTTAGACAAAAAATCACGAAATATCGCGTTGGGGGGGGTATGGTAAGATATCACGTGTATTTATTTTTTTAACTGATTAAAAAAAAATTCAAACATTTTCCAAAAAAGAATCAAAAAATCATGTTCTTTCACGTAACTAAAAATACACGTGATGTTTGGTGGGGGAGGGGGTTAATTTTGAATATTACCACGTATCACCAAGGGGGAGGGGGGTCCAAAAATCCTTAAAAACTAGCTCACGTGATTAATGGACGCCCCCTTATCAATACGAATCAAATGTTTTTTGAATCATTCCAATCGGTTGATCGGTGCTCCCAATATCGCCGACGAAAATTTGTACACACATAGATCAGTAATAGATGAGTAAAAATTTTCATTCTCAAAAAATAAAATTTATTATAACTATTATTATTCGTGTCCGTTATGTAAATTCGTAAAAATATATAAAAGTTCGTAACCGAGGAATTAAATGAAATACGACCGTTTCCAAAATTTTGCATATCTATACAAAAAATTTCAATTATGTTAATTACAACGAGATTCCTAAAAACATGATTCGTTTTCACTTTCTTCGACGGCCATGCTCACTCGTTCCGAATTGAGCCTGCAAGAGTTTAAACGAAGCGCTTGACCTCACGACTGACCTCAAGCCAGTCAAGTTCAAGGTTTTTGTCTTTGGTGTGTGTGCGTTTGCGATTTCTACTTATTATCATAATATATCGTAATATCAAATATGTCCATTAACAAAATAAATAAATTCCGCCAAAAAAAATATACGATAAGAAATCATGATCGAGATAATTTCACAAATCAAAGTGTTGTTGTTCACAACGTTTTTTTTATCAGACTCAAAAAAAAAGTTTTGGCAAACATTGGGTTTCATTTAATTTTAATATTCGTGAAGATGGTATTGACAATGTCAAAGATATTTTTAAAACTATCTCAGTCTGTAATTGACGTTTTTTTTTTTAAAAAAAAGCATTAATGATCTTCTGCGGTAAAATTCCAATAGGAACCTTATAAGGATATGATAAGAATTTACTAACAGTCTTATAGGAATTTAGCTAAAACAGTGGTAAGGATCTAATGAGATAACAAGGGTCCAATAGAGATCTAATAGAAATCTGACCATTATCTTATATAAATCTGATAATAAACTTACGAGAATCTTACAAGGATCTAAAAAAAAGAGTGCGCGTAAGGTTCACACGCCATTGAAGTAAAACTTATTTGTTACTGTACAAGATGGCATTTAAGTAAAAATAAATACACCATATAAGAATTTTGAATAATGTTTATCAGTAATATGTTAACATTCGTGATGCACACAATTATTAGTGTCAACCATTATACACATTTATATAATAATAAATTATAAATTATATATTTATAATAGCATTAAAAATATGTATAATATTTAAAAACAATAATGTAGTTAAAGTCATATAATTAAAATAAATAATCAAATACGACATGATCGGTTCGTCATTGTAATTAGCATTTAGAAATGAACCTGTATTAGAAAAATGAAGTAATTACTGATTATGTTATATATATTGTTTCCGCAACTTCACTCATGTAATAATTGCGTTTGAAGAACTTCATGTAATTAAAATTAACATACATTCATTGACTGATAGTATTTTTTTTTTACTTTTTCGCTGGCGATATAATCTCATTCTTTGAACAGCTGTAATATCTGTTTTGCCTGAAAAATATTTTCCATTTCAATAACTTCAAAGATTTATAGAAACTACGAATAATATAGAAAATATTTCAATAAACTTATGTTTCATACACGGCGCAAATGCTGCATTTGATTTATTATTTTCATTATAATTATTTACGGAGGACAGAGTAAAATATTCTTCTGATTCAGGCATTTTTCATTAAATCAACATTTGTACTATAATGTAACTTTAAAATGTTTATTTATCTATGCCGATTTCCTTGTTGATATCGGTACACATATCAACGTTGTCGCCGGTACGCATACAACGACAGATCTCTATTCAAATACGAGACGACTAATCACAATCGACCCGTATAGAAATGATATACCATCGAGAGCGAATGACGAATCATTGGCACTCGACTCTTATTGCCGTAACGCACATTCGTTGCATTTGTACGGATTTACACCCTAGTCGCGCCTAAAGAAGTTTTACTTCGAAACAATTTAATAAGAACCTACAGCCACTCAGCAAGTTCATAAATAATTCAAATTTATATTTAAAAATTAATACCACTTATAACTAGTTTAATCCTTTCGCTACAAAAGTGTTTACAGCAGAAGTGACACTGCTACGAGCAAGCAATTCGCCGAATTGTTTGTTGTACAATTAAAAAAATACGATTCTAATCACGAAAAAATTACGATAATAAATTAGAATTCTCATTAATTTAACTTGCAGTGATAAATATTGAGCAAAAGTTGACACTGAATGCCGTCTATAGGTGACACTCATATACACGCGGTTGTCTCCTATAGACGACGCTCTTTGAGAAAGGGTTAATACTTCACTTACGAACAAAACGTAAGGTAAAATATGAGTTGTTACAGAAGCCCAAGGCACAGGACTTGAAGAAAGTGTTAATGTTTCGGTATTTATTATTTAAAGATATGTATTGACAAATTTAGAATAAATTTAAAAATAAATATATTCCAGTGAAAGCATCAATGCTAACGTAATCTCTCATAGTTAAAGGTTCAATTTATCATCATTGATTTCTCATATAGAGTACGACGGTTAGTGTTCCATATTCACGGTTCAAAATTTGCAAAAAGTGGGATGAAAGTAATACGATCATTATCCATTATGAGTTTGATTCAGTCGAAGAGTCATTCCAAAAATATACAAGATTATTCGAAAGTTTTTCCCGTGACTTGATTTGTATGTCATAAAAAATAGTATCGGGATTTATTATTAGCATTCAAAAGCAGTATTGTTATTTATATTGTTGGACTTTATGGATCGTTATATTCGTTTATTATTTCCTATGTGGTCATGTCGTCGAGTATGAGCGTTATTGCATTTTGCTATTTATGCGGTCTACTGGATCGGAACATTGCGGAAAGCGAAGCAAAGTCACGTCGATGTCGCAAAGAAAATCATTAGGACAAACTTGACCACTATCGATTTCTCAAAATCAATCGATCATAATAAAATTAAGTTAATATAGATACATACATTCAAATACCAGTAGGCTGAAAATAAAATAGAGTACTCGTAGTAATCACATCGGTGGTATACGCAGCGGTGATTGCAGACTTTCGAAAAGAATCTTCAAGTCATCGTTGCGCTGAACAGTATGAAATTTCAATGAACTTTCAATGATGATACCATAAATATCAATTGTGTCATAATTATAACATAATAGTAATTTATCATATCAAACACATTATTACCGAATTAAATATACAAGACAGGAATGAGTGTTGTTATTTGCGTCATATTAAAGTCTGCAGTTGCTCATATCCGCAATTTTAGCGCCGCAGACAATTTATGTACTTACAGTAATATCCCGCTTAACGCTGCTTCGTTTAGCGCTCTTTTATTTCAGTCCATGTTTTGAAAGGGTAAATGTGGAAGATGTCGAAAAAATCATTCAAGAAGCAGCGCAGTCTTTCTAATGATGAGCTCAAGGAATTAACTTAACAAGAATAAAACAAAAATGTTGACATCAGTGATTCAAAGAAAAGGCAAAAAGATCTTTCGATGGCTTTTGTAAAAAGGAGTTTTTCTACCATAACTAAAATAATGGATCAATTCATTGAAAATGATTCGAATTTTGACCGGAGATCAAAATTAAGGCATGGTGTTACAGATGCTCTATCCGTTTATGCAACTTTTAACAGAACAACGCAAAAAATAGCGAACAACAATAAATGCTTTTATCACAAAAATGCTAAAGCTAAATAAATATGACTGACTTCTTTCAAGAAGCTTTCGTTTTGTTTTTGCAAGAAATGTGATATTAATTTGGGTTTTAAGTAACAAATGTTTGGTATTATATCTATCAAAAAAAACATACTTTTTAAATTAGGTAGCTATTTTTCCCTAAACTCAATATTTCCATGTAACGATAGCCTCGTTTAACGCTGTTTTGCATTACACTCTACTTTGATGGAACGTATCTTCCGCGTTAAGAGGGGTGTTACTGTATTTAACTCTTTCGCTACAGCAGTGTTTTCCGCAGAAGAGACTGCTATACGAGCCAACGAGCCGCCCAGTACCGCTACTGAACGGTCTCTAGGCACAACATATTGCAAGATTTTCCAATCATCTATTATATAAAAATAAGTTGGGTTTTCCTTCCTGACGATATAACTCCAGAACGCACGAATCGATTTTGACGATTTTACATTTGTTGGAAAGGTCTCGGGCTCGGTGAGGTTTATAGCAAAGAAAATTGAAGAAAAATTTCAACAGAAAAGCGGAAAAATCTTTTTTCACATACAGCGCCATCTCTGATATTTAGCATGTACTACAAACCAATATTTTAAGTAGATGGTGCAGGTAGATACATTGTTTGACAGCTACTCATTTCCTTTTCAAATATAAAACAAACAAAAAAAAATTCTTCATCTTTCTCACGAAACCATCTGGTGGCGAAACGGAGTTCGCTGGGTTTGCTAGTTATCAATAAATAGTAGTGAATGGTATAGTGCCTTAAAAAAATGCCGAAACCTCCGGCACCAAATTTTTTTTGCATATCTTTACACTTCTAAACATTCTGGCAGATCTTAGAAAAAATGGATATGTGTGTGTGTATGTATGTGCGGATACAATTTTTCGTCAACAATTTCGAGAACACGAATCAACCGTTTTGGATGATTAAAAAAACATTCGATTCCTATTGATGTGAAGACGTTTGGCAAAGTTTTGTTTTGTTAGGTAGGTCAAGCCGTTTCGGACATACGGAGCAAAAAGCGCAGAAAATGGGAATTCGGTTTTTGTCAGAATGGGACGTTCGATTAGATTGATTTAAAATACATTCGATTCGTGTTGACAGTGAGAGATGGTTAGTTTTTGATAAAGACAGATTCATTTAAGAGATAAGGTGAAAGAACTCGTATTTCTTGAGATTAGTGAAACCAATTGACAGCAAATACAAAATAATAGATTTGATAGATTGATTATTATAGAATTGTTCGTTTCGTATCAGAATAGTTCTTCCAACAAATTTCGTGTCGTCGCAAATTATAAAATTACCAAAGCCAAATTAAAACGGCATGTTTTCACATAAATTCACAGATGAATTTTATTTTCGGTTCGTACGAAGTCGTATAATAATCGTACTAAATACGGATCGCTTTCTTTCATAAAGATCTTCCAAGCGTTTCTTATTACTTCGACACGGCTGCGAATCGAATCATCCGCAATCAAAGATACTAACATTTTATTGCAGAAAATGAAAACCCGAAAACTTTATCGCTCTTACTTGACCAAAAAAAAATTGTGCGAAATAAATTGTAAAAAATATTTCCCATCACGCACACGTCCGGTAGGACAAAGAACAAAAATTGAAGTTGAAATATTTTTGTGGGTATCGAATAAACTAACATACATAATAATGGGCAGTACTACCCTGTGGCAGGCCCGTGAGCTTTAAACTAACTCGATTCAGGGACTCGATAAGACTAGTGTGGGATATTTCCCATTGCCATTTTACACTGCAGTGCCCCAAATAAACTATTTTCAATTGAGAACATATTTTTGATCTATATTCTCAAGTAAAACTGGACATCGCTGATGCACGATATCACGTTAGGAAGCGTCCATTAATCACGTGAGGTTTTTAGAGAGGGGGGGTTGACAAAAAATCACAAAATATCACGTGCGGGAAGGAAGGGTATAGTAAGATAAAACGTACGTATATTTATTTTTTAACTGATTTAAAAAAAATCAAACATTTTCAAAAAAAAATCGAAAATTTTATAGTTTTTTCGATGTTTGGTGATGTTTGGGGGGGGGGGTCAAGGGGGAGGTGAAATCCAAAAATTCTTAAAAACTTGCTCACGTGATTAATGGACGCCCCCTTACTAGAGCAGGTGCTTGAACTCGCCTAACTATTAGCAATAATAAAGCAATATAATTTTAAAACATAGATAATTTCATTTAATAAATAATCTATATTACAAAACATTGAGATAAAAGGTTGGAACTGATACAACACTCAAAATATTTAAAGATCATTATCAAATCAGTGCAAATAATCAAGAATTGTTTATAACTGGCGCACCTTCTCACAGTCATATCATGCGTCATATGTATTTTGAATTTTATATTAAAATACTACTATCAATTGCAAAACAAAAATTGTTACTAAATCGCTATCGATTTGTTATGTATTTATTCAGTGTATTTTCCGTTTTTTATTGTAACATTTCAGTGTTTTTGGCTCATATAGTTTACACAAGTGTTCGAACCATTTGTCGGTTTATCAGATAGACAGGAAAGAAATGAATGTAACATAATAACAAATGATAAATAGTATAAAATATTCGTGTAATATAGCGAATAATGAAATATTTTTCCTAATAAGGCAATTTGCATACGGTTCCCCTAATAATCAAGGTTATAAGCAATAATTAAGGGTCATTTCACGGATATCATAGAAATGTAATGTTAGTCAAGAATTTTCAAAAAAAACTATATCATTGCTGATTAGTTTCTGGTAATGACAGTGGATGAGATAAGGTCTTCCATTCTAACTCGTTTCATTAAGTTTATTTACTTTTTACGTAAACATATAAACGACAAACGTCGCCGCCAATTTATAATCTCTTATATTTTGCCTATAAAATACGAATAATGAGAGTTACAATATTTATAATAACATTTAAAATATCTCGAATATTTTATTACGGTAGGGGAAATTCCAGCAATTTGTCTTAAGGCACGATGCCATGCATCACTAGTTTTATATTTATTTTAAATATTTTTAATTTAGCCTTATAACTTATAAAGTCCTGCCAATTACTCTGTTTATAAAATATTGATGATAATCAAGATGTGTTAATATTTTCTCAAAAAACAATAGACAAATAATCTCAAACTTAGGAATGAAATAGTTAAATTTATTGCAATCAATACCAGAAAAATTTTCATATGGACGATGGTAACTTTTTATCAGATAATTTAGTTAAAAATGTATTAAGGGAACTTGATGTAGCAATAACAAATTTTTTGCCACAATTCCAGAAAAAAATACAATATTTAAGTCAAACATATATTACTTACATGGTTAACTCCTGTTTTAACTTTTTTTTTACCAAATCGCGTATGTCAGACACATATGACTGACATGGCAATTAACTTGTTAATATCTATTTGTCCAGGTTTGTCTTCCAAAAGTTTTCATCAAAACAATTATACAATATACGTAACTTCCATACCATGAAGACTCCGATTTCTTTAGATTCATTAAATAATTTAAAATGCATAAATATACAAAAGCAATAAATCAGAAAAATTACGAAATAACTAAAAATTCAGTGCAAAATTTCCGATCCAACAATTATACCAGATCACATAACTGTGTGTCATACATTTATTGCACATTGTTCGGGTATATTAATTAGAAGTTTTTTCACGTATTGACTATATAGAGAAAGAAGACGCATTGCCTCATTCCAGCTGTGCTATTGTTTTGTAAAAATTCACCGTTATGCAATCAAAATTAGTGTCAGTTATTCAACATTTGAAAAATATAATGCAAAGTATTTAAGAGTTTTACATAATTCAGGTTTTTGCAAGTGCATCACACTTGCACAATGCAACGTGAAAGATCTCGAAAGGAAAAGTACGCTCTTATTTTGTGGACCTAGCTACAATTTTGTAGTGAATATTTGAAATATCACATTTTGCAACGTTCTGCTGAAGTATTTTTTTTTACAAAATAAAACGTATGTATAAATTTATTTTTATGGATTCAGACGAAGACACGCTCTCATAAATATTTAAAAAACAAATAAAAATGCATAATAAATCTTATATAAAATATTATATAAAATAATTATGTTGCACCAATGATAAATAATTTTAAAATCTTATATACGGAAATAGTATTCTATGGTGTATGGTCAAACGTGCGGATCCGTGTGGGTTGTTAAATTAATTCTATAAAAAAGTATAATAAAAGAAAAAATTTGAAAAAAATTGTTCGATACTAGGAAAAAAAAGAAGTCTATTTTATAATTAAGTAATTTGGAACTACATATATAATGATTCTAAAAGGTAAATTCAAAATTTTCTACTATTGATCTACTGCTACTACTAAAATGTTCTACTTAATCAACCGTGTTTAAATTTTCATATTTAAATTTTTCTGTATAGAGAATAAGTTCAAAGAGTTGTATTGGCTAATTGGCAGGAGTTCAAATATGTGCTATGAAAACAAACTCCTTTTATATAAAACAATAATTATCCCGGAAGTATTAATTAATAATTAATACGGAATTGAGCTATGGGCGTGCGCAAGCAATTCAAATATAAAAAAATACAAATAGCGCAATCGAAAATTTTAAGAAGAATTGTAAACGCACCCTGGTATATTACAAATGACAACCTACATAATGACCTAAAAATAAAAACTATTAATGAAATGATAAAAGAAAGGAGCAAAAAATACCACGAAAAACTACCAGGTCACCCAAACATATATTTAAAAGAATTAAGCGAGGAAAACTCGAAGATAGAAAAAAATGACCATACGATCTTAAATAAAATGTCAAAAAATAAAAAAAGAGAGATATCTCATAGGAGATAATCTCTTAAATGCATTTACACCCAGCATATTGTCTT
Organism: Ctenocephalides felis; assembly: GCF_003426905.1. Taxonomy (NCBI): domain Eukaryota; kingdom Metazoa; phylum Arthropoda; class Insecta; order Siphonaptera; family Pulicidae; genus Ctenocephalides; species Ctenocephalides felis. The sequence goes on from NW_020538040.1 coordinate 24,484,189, forward strand.
AAAAATGTATATTATTTTGATTGGCAATAAAACTATGCAAATAAAAAAAGTTCTGTGACTAATTCGGCAACACAAATTCGTGTTGCCCTACTTTTTTTTTAACTGCAATTATTGTAATAGTAATGAATTTTCAATTGATGAAACAACGCTGGTTAAGAAGTATTTTCACTTGGAAACATATTGCTATCTATAATTGTAAGAAAACCAATGTCACTACTACTCCACACCAGGCTGCCCAAAACAGGTATCAAATTTGGGGCCTCTGATTGAAATCTCATACCTCTAACGACTAATACACGGGTGAGAAGATTTCAGTTTTATCGATCTGATTTTGATTAGAAGTAAATAAATAAAAACAAAGTTGAAGTGTCAATTAAGTAAAATAATGTGGTCGTGTAATAATAGTAGTGTAATGCTGTTTCAGTTGATCGCTTGTGCGCAAAAGTTTACTCCATCTCAGTGAATCTCAAAGTAGTCCACATAAACCTCTAAAGATCCATGACAACTTTTAAGGAGTTCAAATCAGCAAAAAAAATTGGGTCGAAACGAAAAGGGGGGTTCACGATAGTGGATCACAATACATGGATGTTAAAAAGATATAGTTTAATTTTTTAAATATGTTTTGTAATAAGTTGTAGGATATTGGATTTGTGGTCGCGATGAAGTTGAGCTTGTGAAGACTATTTCCTGAATGTTGAAAAGCTTGGCAAACTTCTTAGCGCTTTTTAAGTCTGTTAAAGTATTTTTAGATACCTAAGATAAAAAACAATTTAATAGTTGTAAAATAAACAGCAGAAAGAAGGTTTAGCGTTATTACTATCTCTTAACAAAAGAATTACAAAATTGTTGTCAAATGTTTATATAATTAAACATTTACTTTTTGCTTGTTTTATTTTTTTGTTATTTCAAATTCAATTAGTAAATGTGAAAGTAACATATTTTAACTTCCCTTAGCAAGAGCATTGAAAATGAAAATTGATATATTCGCTTAAAAACCTTCTGAAAAATTTGACATACATTAGAAAAAATTGATGTATGTGTGTGTTTGAGTTCGGATACAAACTTTTGTCGACGATTTCGGGAACATGGATCGACCGATTTGAATAATTCAAAACACATTCGATTGGAATTGATGGGGAGACATGCTGATTAGTTTCTGGCAAAGGCAGGACAAGCAGCTTCGAAGATACAGGACAAAAAGTGCCAAAAATGATAATGCAGTTTTTGAGATAACGAAGCGTTCCATTAGAATAATGAAGAACTCCTTAGATTTTTGGGAAGGCAGGTCCTGCGGTTTCGGAGATCCAATGAAAAAAAGTAAAAAATGTCGCCATTTGGGGGTCAAAAATGATCATTATACATATGCAAATCAAATTATCGAATATTTTATAGAGAGTATAATAATAAGTTCAAATTTTGTTTGCGTTTATGTGGGTTCTGTACCAATGTTAAACTGCGACGTGGCGCTTACGCGTTTTGACATTTCGGCTCTAAAACACAGCTACGCTGCTTTGGAAAACAGTTAAGTTTTCAAAAAAAAAAAACAAAATATAAAATAAATTTAAAATTTTTCAAAAAAGTCAATTTTTTTTCATATAAATCGAGTAAATAGAGGGTCTATGGCAAAACGCAAGGGGTCTACAACACAAAAAAGTTTGAGAACCTATGCTCTATCTTTACGACTTTCCCAGGCCTGAGAAACGAGTCAATAATAGTTGCCGACTAAAGTAAACGTCATTAATAAGCGTGCATCAGTTGATCCAGCATGATTCTGTTAGTAATGAGATTGATTAACCCTCTTTTTGCACTCAATAAACAATGAGGACATGACACATCAATTATGTATATACGAGTAGAGTACAGTATATAATATTATACAAATGCCATATCATTAAGAGATCATGAGCGCGTTGCTTTTGATCGCTTTATTAATAAATATTTACTTCCTTCAGCGTCAGCCACTTCATTTTCTGCATGAAGTCATCTTCACGGGGCATCAACTTATACACCAGTCAAATTAAGTTTTCAGTTAGGAACAATTCGCATAGAGCTGAAATTTGGTACAGGTGTTAAATAGGCCATTACAAATGAAATGTCAAAAGTCCTCATCGATCCGACATCTGCGATTTTTTTTATTCAAGGTCAAAGGTGCAAAAATCTAGTTTTTCCCATTTTCCGCCGAAACCATAAATTTTTTAAAAAAATTATGTTAGATAAGTTTATTTATTATAAAATTCTCTATTAAATTGTTATTATTAATTTTTTTTGTTAGTATCACCGTTTCTGAGATATTGCCGTTTGAAAAGTTGAAAAATTCATATTCTTCATAATATGCAGCTTTTAAACATCATCAAATGTGTAATATAAGTGAAAAAATAAGAGTTTGTTGGTTTCTGTTTAAATAGTATAAGTTTAATAAAATTTTTGGAGTATAAAACTATACTGTCAGCCCCTAATTACCTTAGTTCTTGAGCAACACCTGCCAGCTATGTCATTTTCCTAGTGTGGGAGGGTCACATATACGACTGTTTTTGAAGCGAATAAGCCAACTATTGGTGTACGGCATTTAAGACTAATTACTGGAACTTCCCGTACCAAAAATTAAATTTTTCAAAAAAGATTGATTTTTGTGAATATTAAATTTTCGAGTAAATTGACTTATTTGAATTATATTTAGAAATAATTTGGAGTTTGTGAACTTTTTTTTCAATGCAATAGCGCTGTATTAGCTGCGTAGAGACGAAGCGCTATTGCATTGACGTAAGCGGATAAACAGAACCCATAGAAATGTAAACAAATTTTATACTTATTATTAAAATCTCTATAAAATATCTAATAGTTTTATGCGCATATGTCTAATGATCATTTTTCACCGCCAAATGCCATTTTCTTCACTTTTTTCACATTCCTCAAAATTTACTCAGTTGTTCATTTTGTCAAAACTGTTTTTTCGAATTATTGAAATCGTTTTCTTATCGCTCCATTCTCTTCAAAACTGAATCACCATTTTTGGCACTTTTTGCCTCGTATCTTCGAAACGGCTTTGCCAAGAATTAAACAGCACTTTTCCTTATTAATATGAATCGAATGTTTTTTGAATCATTCAAATCAGGTGAAACGTTAATAATTAAGTATACATGAATGAATGATGACAATCCAAAGTCATAATTTTTAATAACTGTGTTAATATCTAGTGGCAACATATGAGATAGAATATGAAGTGTCTCCGCCAATTTTATATCATAATATGCTACAGTATGTCATTACTAAAAGACGAATGAATCTGTATAAAATATTTTGATCCAGAATATCGATAAAAAACGTAAATTCTAATTGCAATCTAGATGTAAGAAACCTAAGCCGAACAACAGCCCTTATACGATAGAATGTAGCATTACATATTATTATAAAATAACCCACTTTGAATCGTTGAATTATTAAATTTACTTACTTTATTATACTTGCTCCAAAAAATATATAAATATTTCTGGAACATTGCTATTGATATTTTGAAACATTCCACTCGCAGTTTACATTTTTTAATTGTTTTATCGCTAAAAATAAGCAGTATTTTTTAGAACAAAAATTTATTTAAATTTAAAAAATCGACTATTCAAAGTGGATAGTTTTGAGATAATATGTAGAATTATATTCCACTACTGTCCGGCTGTTGTCCGTGTTAGGTACCTTATATCAAGATTGCAATTGGAATTAACATTTTTATTGACATTTTAGATTAAACCATCTTATACAGATTTATTCGTCATTTGGTAATAGCATATTGAATCATATAATGATGCAAAAATGTATGAGGTTAACGACAGTTCATCTTCCATCTCATATGTTGACACTGGATATTGGCACGTTTATTCAATATTATGATGAAAATTTATTAAATATTGTGATTTTGGATTGTTATTATACGCCCTGAATTCATATATAATTGAATAATTCGTTTATTCGCTTCAAAAACAGTCGTATATGTGACCCTCCTACACTAGGAAAATGACATAGCTGGCGAGTGTTGCTCAAGAACTAAGGTAATTAGGGGCTGACGCTATAGTTTTATACTCCAAAAATTTTATTAAACTTATACTATTTAAACAGAAACCAACAAACTCTTATTTTTTCACTTATATTACACATTTGATGATCTTTAAAAGCTGCATATTATGAAGAATATGAATTTTTCAACTTTTCAAACGGCAATATCTCAGAAACGGTAATTCTAACAAAAAATTAATAATAACAATTTAATAGAGAATTTTATAATAAATAAACTTATCTAACATAATTTTTTTAAAAAAATTATGGTTTCGGCGGAAAATGGGAAAAACTAGATTTTTGCACCTTTGACCTTGAATAAAAAAAATCGCAGATGTCGGATCGGTGAGGACTTTTGACATTTCATTTCTAATAGCCTATTTAACACCTGTACCAAATTTCAGCTCTATGCGAATTGTTCCTAACTGACGGCTATTTTAGCTTTAATTTACCTGGGGTATTACAGATAGTATTATTTTGCATCATCACAGTTCACACGCAACTTAGTGTTTGTTATGGTTTTTTCTTCAGTTTAATATAAACAAATTTCAAGAGTTTTTTTAAAGATGAGACAAAACTGAAACGCGACTAGTGCTGCATGACATCGTGCCTTGGCAAACTCGTAGAAATTCCGGTACTATAATTAAATTTTTTTAAATCTTTACAGAAAATGTAATTTTGAAAAATAGGTATAAAATTTTAAATTTTTTTGAGAATTTTGAAAACATTCGAAAAATTTTGCCCTGTATCTTCAAAACAGCTGAACCTGCCTTTGATAAAGTCTAATCAGAACGTCTCCACTTCAATACGAATGTGATCCGTGTTCTCGAAGTTGTGGATGGAAATTTGTATCCAAACATATATACCCATGTACACGCACACACACATACAACATTTTTTTTCTAAATTTTGCCAAAATATTCAAAAGTCTTTGAATCATAAAGAAATATAAAATTTCGTTTTCTTTACGATTACTGTAATTCACCCTACGGGAAGTTAATATTAAGTGGCATTTTGCTTGAAGTCAAACACGAAATGAAATTCAGAAACTTTCAAAATTATCATGAAAGCAAAAAATTTAGACATAGTCCAATAGCCCAAACTTTGAAAATAAATTACATATAACTAAACTGCTTTTCGAGGTTTCATATTAATTAGGATGTTCGCTAATACCACAAAATCTATTATCATAAAAATTATTATCAAATTAGCCAAAAAAAAAACAATTAATTACGAAGAAACAGCTTGGTCTACAGGTACATATACCTTCTAAAAGCGCGTCCAAAACTTCTATTTTCTAATTTATAATTAAACTTTAATTGTTTTTCAATAAATCCACTTATAGTAAGCCTCTAATATTTTAATATGGTCAGTAAGATGAAGAACTTTCGCCATACAAAGTTCCATTAAAATTGCAAAGAAATTAACAATCAATTATGAAGAAACGACGCTATCGATATTTGCCAAAAACTAATCAACACGATTGTCAAATGATATGTTTGGATAGTTGATGAAATTTCAAAATGGGTTCAGAATTTGTTATGAAAAGGTGAACAAAATATAGCACTTTTCTACTAATTCTAAAGAAACGGCTCAACTGATCATCTAGAAAAACTAATCAACGCAAGTGCATATCGAGTTACACCGAATGGCTTTGAATTCGTTTAATTTTGAGAAAACGACGACGAGAGATCAAAAATAGAGTCATATATACATATACTTTTTCCAAATTTTGTCTCAAACAATTTAGAATGACCTGAGATTTCAAGAAACAAAATTAGCAAGTAGAGAAGTTCTAAAAAAAAAACTATTACACTCGTTTCAATTATTATTTTATAAGCTCAGAGCTTAATATCAAGCAGTTATGATTAATTGTTTTATGTTTTTAAAATATATTAAGTGGAGATTAGCTACTGTTGCAAAAATAATTAAGTGAAATAAACTAATTAGAAATGTTAAAAATTTATCATAACTAGATAGATAGATAATTTATAGGTTACCTTCATACAGTGTGTGTGTGTGTTTGGATACAATTTTTGATCTAATATTTCGGGCACATGAATAAACAGATTTGAATGATTCAAACAAACAAAATATATGAACAAAACAAATTATCTATAACCAATATTTTTTCAGTTCAAGTTTCGTGAAATATTTGTCTATTTTGAACTACAATTTTAATTCATACATTTTGAAATTTATTTAAAATTCTACTACTGATCTATTTCTCTCATTTTTAAAAAATATTAAATTCAATATACATTTAAACAATATTTATTAATTGTTGCAATCGTCAGTGCACGAGTTTTAACTCTGCTTTAGAGAAGGTGGTTCAAATCGATAATCATATTTAAAAAATGGATAAGAAGATATTGAATTGGTTTGTAATATGTACTTTCGTCAAAATCCTTGGACTACATAATCTGTAATTGAATAAACATTTAACAAATTCTCAAAAAAGTAAACTTTATGACCCGCTAATAATGACAATGAACTGGTTTAGCAAATGCTGGTTTCAAGTTCGATACCGACCTCGATGAGCCTGATATCAAGCAGTAGTGATATCAAATTTTTACTTCGGTTTATAGATCTGAAATGAAAGCATTCTGGAGCATTGTTTCAAAAATCTTTAAGTCATAAATACTAATCAAGTATGATAAAAATGTATCATAAATAGTAAGGAAAATTACTTGGTTGGCATCTATTAAAATATTAAAACAATTATTACTTAATTACTTACATGTCTTCATATAATGAAGACCAAGATTAAAAATCAAATAGATATAACAAAAAAAATCATAAAAAATAAAAATCATAAAAATGATATGTCTCTATATGTTGGGAACACCAAACTAGGCAATGATGACTAACTCGGGTGACAAATTGTCTAACAAGCGATTGCGAAGAATTTCTGATAATTGCTGTGCATTTGTGATATGACTATACGACTATCCCCCGTGCCCACATACATATATTTATTTATTTTCATTTATTTATAGAAATTATCTGACAGAGAGGTCGTCACACTCATCATTTGAAATAGTCGACGCATCAGAGCTTCCACTTTGATGACATTATTGACTTATCTGTAATTATTATATTTATTGAGCAATTACTAATATTGTAATAATTCATTAGTCAAATAGTACTAGATAAGATGACAGAAATTACATTGTTACAACTCTGTTATTATGACATGTGTTTTAAACGGTTGGTCAACGAACTGAGTTTTTAATTTTTTGTTGCTATCGATATTTTAACAATAGGGCAGCTAGGGGCTTGTAGTAACAGTTTTTTTTTAAATTAATATATCTTGAGATCCACTTATTACATTTCTACAAAATAAAGATCAATAGATGATATAACTATTCCCTTACTGAAACCAGAAAACTAGTGGTGTATGGCTACGTGCCTCAAGGCAAATTGCTGAAATGTTTGAGGAATATTAAATGTTTTCAAATAATTATAAATATTGTAATATTGTCTAATATTTATAAGAATTATATAAACTGAATTGCAAAGTTGCAATTATTCGTTTAAAGTATATTAGAACTTTAGACAGAATTAAAATTAAAATCTGAATTATTTTGGACATACCAAAAAAAATTTGAAACAAATTTTTTTTTTCAAAAGCAATTATTTTGTTAAAACAAGCAGAAAGTTCTTTGAATCATTCAAATCGGACTTAATTCTTTCAAAAACTGCCATTTTTTGCACTTCTGTATCTGCGAAATGGCTGCCTTTGCCAAAAACTAATCAACATATCTCCCTATCAACAGGAATCGAATGTTTTTCAAATCGGTTGATCCGTGCGCCCGAAAACGTGGACGAAAAAATGCGGACATACAAAACACACACTCATCCATTTTTTCTTAGGTATGCCAAAATGTTCAGAAACCTTCAAAATGTGAAGATATGCAAAAATTTTCATTTTAGATTTTCGGCCCATTACTATAACTGCCTTACGGGAAGTTAATAATACCATAACTTCTTGTTGATTATTTCACAATTAATCATTTTCTAAAAAAAAGTGCGGTGTTACATGTTACCCGATTTAGGGCTAGTTGAAACATCCACCGGGGACAAAAAAACGACCTCTTATTATTTATTATTTGCTTATTTTTAAGAACGTGAACTGTGATTAATGCAAATTAAAAAAAAATATAGTGCCTCCTATAACACAATTTACATGTGCTCATATCTTACAAAATATATATTCCACCCTGAATTATCTGTATATAATTCTGGCATGTTACAACTATCCCCAAGGTTTTGTTTTAACTAATCCCAAGTGTAAGTTTTTTACATTAATCAAGATAACTATTCAAATATTGAACTATTACTACAATTGTTACATTTTTAAAAGATTGAAAAGCAAATTAAGATATATAACATTTAAAATTAGTTCATAATAATAACACAAAGTCAAAGTTGACGGACCTGCGCAATTCTGTATATTGCGTCGGCCTGTGGGACAGTAGCTATGACAATATTATGCAGGACGGTTTACATGTACTATTGTAACAAGAAAATATTTTAATATAGTTCAAAATCCTAACCAAATCCAAACATGTTGCTACAAACCCTTTAACAAATTAAAAGTACAGCTTGAAACAAATTAATGATATAAATGTATAAAAGGAGAATTCATGATATATTTATGATAGTTACGTATCACAATATTTAAATTACACATGAAAGTTGATTACCCAAATGAATCATCCTACCTTATTTCATATTTCACAGAATGAAACACACAGAAATGTTTGTGCGTCATTCATTTATGATTTTACGATATTCTTCGTAATAATTATACTTTCATATATAAAATAAACGATTGCAGAATTTATAAATATTTTTTAAATGTATATTGAATTTAATATTTTGTAATTGAGAGAAATTGATAGTAGAATTTTAAATAAGTTTAAAAATTTATGAAATATAATTGTAATTCAAAATATACAAATATTTCAAGAAACTTGAACTGAAAAAACATTGGTTATAGATGATTTGTTTTGTTCCTAATTTGTTGTTTGAATCATTAAACTCGTACACTGAAGGCCCTTTATAAAAATATATGATTAAAATAATTTTTGAATAATGGTTTTACCAAAAATCGTTGCATATCTTTCATTAGTTGGGATTTTACTTATAATTTCACTAACAGATAAATGTAGAGACAGGAAACGTTTTATCATTTTCTATGTGGATGAGTGCATACAATTTGTGATATTTATTAATAAGAACTACGCATTATTTGATATAATTGAAAAGTTTTTAGAATCCACTTTGTAATAATAATTATTTTTTTATATGCGATAGAGTTTATTTTTGTCATTTTTGTATCTGATAGATTTAAAGAAAATTAGTTAAAATTTAAAAAATTATACCTGAACGTACAATCACTTAATTCGCATTCGATTTAGATATTCTAAGCAGATGAGACTGGGTACGGTAGTGACAGTCGTCATAACAAAGTGGCAGAACCGTACCCAGTCTCCCCTATTAACAAAAATTTGCTAATATTCCATAAAGAAAGTATCCACGAAATACTAAAAAAAATATTTAAGATATAATTAAATTAATTCTGAATGAACATAAGAAAAATAGCTCATAGAATTTTGTAAATTCTGATTGCTATTAAATAAATGATAAAAATATGTGAAAGAATTGCTCGAAAACGAAGTTATTTAAATATTCTTAATGTCATCCCAAATTGCAATTCGCATATGCTATTATCTTAAGCAACAAAATTCTACTAATGTTAATATACACCGATCATATTTACGTTTTTTTTGTAATCTGAAATTATTGAATCAAAAGTGCGTTTCAAATTAAAATTTTCCTAGTGCATCTCTGCTTTCTAGAATATCATACGTAAATCTCACCGATGAATAAATTAATTATTGACTCATTAGTCATTTCAGATATCACGAATCAAATTCGATAACCTTTGGCACGCCTTCAGATTAACCGATTGAAAACATTTATTTATAATCGATGCGATTTTATGCTAATAATTATTTCAATGTATTTATTCTGAAGAATACTGGAATCGTCTGAGAGCTGGATAACAAATTATAGAAAATTAATATTTTTATAAATCAATCATATATTTGTACAATACTCAAAGAATATATATTTTTCTGATTCTGATTATTTTTTTAAATCCTATTATTTTGTTTTGATTTTAATGAATTATTTTGGGGGGCATTGCTGCAACATATATACGCCAACACTATATATACATATACATACATATATATATATATATATATATATATATATATATATATATATAGTCTACATATAAAAAAAGGTTGACCACTGGGTTGCCATTTCGAGAAAATTGCGAGGTTCACACAACGTCTAGTAATAATTTTCAAAAACAATGTATTTCAAACGTATGTACACGATAACTATTGTAACTTAAGATTATCACATGTAATTCTAACAGCATAAATGAAAAATCAGATTTAATCATTTTTTGCAACAAAAAGTTAGAATTTTTTGATGATAAATACCAATATTCAATGCTCATAATTCAATAATCATAATATGTAAAATTGCTAACCAGTACTTATTGTAAAATTAAACAAAAATTATTAAAAATATATCCTAATACTCAAAAGTCCCTAAAACCTGTATGCCAACCAATTTTTATTAAAATCATTAAAAAATTATTAATTGATTTAATAATTCTAAATAATCATTTTTTATTCTTAATAGAAAAACCTCATAAAAAACTTTTAGAGAAAGAAGTGTGTTAATTTATAATATTTGAAGTACATTTTTGAATTATATCATGCTAATAAATTGTTGTACCTATACAGGGTGTTCTAGATCTGGACGAAACGGAGTGATTTTTAACTCAAAAGTTGAATAATAAAATTATCAAATATTTTACCATCTTACAATCCTGATTAAATGTGCCAACTTTTGATGAAACACGCCAACACACTTTAGTATTTTGTTAAAAAAAAACCTGCTTTAAAGTCCCATTTTTAAAAATGTAATTCACAGTTCAACAAAAAGTCAATTGTGTTATTGTTCTTGATTTAGTCCTAGAAATGTTATTCATGGATGAACAAAATTAATAAAAGTTCACCACATTAACCGAAAAATGATCATAATTTCACAGAAGCTCTAGGTTGCACTTAAAAGCTCAAGTGTCTAAATAACGTGAGATAATTTTTTTTCTTATTTTTTTTTAGAGCAATCACCCCATTTTGGCTTGACGTTAATATCTGGAACACACTGTATATAAAAAATCGTAAAATTTATTAATTTCACTTGTTTTGCGCAGTGTATAGTTTCAGAAAAAAATTATCTTCAGCTCTCAATTTATTACCACTGGCAGTTTTCTCCTTCAAAGATACTCGAAAGATTTCTAAATGCACATATTTGCATTCAGTACACATAATTATGTACATTTAAAAAAGCCGCCTCTTTAATTTGTATGCGTAGGTATTATGTAGCTGTATTGAAAAGTGAAAACGACATTTATTAATTTTTTCTCTTCAATATTTTTGAAGGTTTTATTGACATGCAAATGTAATAAAAGTTAATTAAAAAAATATATTAATATGATTTAGGCAAGAAAACAAGTTTGAAATAATTTGAAAGTTGACGAAATAAAAGACAAGTTTTCCTAATAATAGTCTAGTGAAAGGACAAGTACGGTTAAATATTAGATTTTATATCCATTAATAGCATTCATTAATTTGTGTATAAATTAACTTCCCTAAGGAGATGCTTATGTTTTCACCAGAAAATCCGATTTTCTAATTGTGTTTTTTTGACAGTTCAAGTCATTCTGAATCGTTTGACAACAATTGAAAAATGTTTGTGCATGTAATTTTTCAAAAATTTAATTTAAAGTTTGATGAAACTCGATTGGGCTTTGCGTTGATTAGTTTTGTGCAACAATTGCCCAAGCCGTTTCTTTAAAATTAGCAAGTAAATGCAAAATTTTACATTTGGGAAAAGATCTGAAATGATTTTGAATTTAGTTGGTGGTGGTCGTGCTGATTATTTGTAATATAGGGGAAATAAGGGCAAAATGACATGATGTTTTGTTTAAATGATATTTATTCATGAAATGGTATTATAACTAGTCTCAATAGTTTTTACTCATTTTTAATTCATACCAGTGGGATAGTATTTTAATTTAGTAGGAACTATAATAACTTATTCATTGAGGAAAAATGCAACCTATTAAAAAAAATCAATCTTCTTTAGTATCTGAAGTCATGAAAAAAGAGTTTTGCAACAAATGCGAGTGTCTTTATTCTATGGGTGGGTCTTTTGTCTGTTTTGAGCAATTATTTATTGCATACTTATTACTAGAAGTAGAAGTTAAAAGCCAACCACTTTTGACAGGTTTTGATTTTTTTCTTTGCCTTGCAAAATAGTACTATTTTTTAATGTTCTTTTTGTCCACTGTATTTGTATGTCATTTTATCCAAATATGAAGAATTAATCAGAATTCAACCAAAATACCTGATTATTGCAATAAAATTGATCAAACTAATGCTAGTACCGGAATAAAATGACTGATGTTAATAGAAATAATTATGAATATTAATAAATAGGTACCCGAAAAACATAAAAATCCCAAAAAAATTGCTAACCTAGGAATACTGGTTTAATTATAAAAAATCATTCAAGTTTAGAATAATGAACCGTGTCAATATTTTCAAAATTTTGAAATTTTATCTTCATAATTGGAGAAGTTGCTAAATCTTAAATCTTATTGATTAAACTGCATTAAAACAAAAAGCCAAAAATATTAATTTTAAAATCACAAAAAATATTACAAAGTAAAGCATAAAAGTATTATTAATCTGAGTGCGAGAGTAAACGTTTAATTAATTACATAACATAAAAAAATTATAAACTCTTACTACTAACAGTAATTTTGCTGCAAATCAAATGTTATAAAATTCAACCATAACCATATATTAGTTGAAAAAAAACTACCCCTGAAGATGAAACATTAACAGTGTGAGATATTTTCTTAAGGAAGGAAATATACAAGACGAGCACGTCCTGTTTGTTTTATTTCAATATGCACACATAGTGCTTTCGTTAAGCTTATGACTACCTTTTACAAACTTCCGTTAGAAATTCCATAACATATGAAGATCACAATATTTTGGAGAAATTATAAAACTGCTGTCAAGTGTATACATGACTCACATCCTAAAAGTTCAGGAATTTCCGGAATATTAATCAAACATCGGAGAAGATCGTTATGGAGAAAAACAATCACTGGGGATGACACAATTACATGTCGAAATATTTTTTACTATTTTTTTTATTGTTTACACCTCGCCAGTGCAAAAGTTTAGATAGTCCTTTTTATCCCAACCGCAGGAAAGCTATTCTAGAAAGCTTCTTATAAAAAAAAAACTAAAAAAAAATTATATTCAGGTACAGTAAACTAAACAACCGTAATCAAACACAAAAAGAATAACATTAAAAAAAAAATACTTTCATTAAAAATTTTATCATGGTTGATCTCGTGATAACGATGTGGCGGGTTACCCATCATTTTTCCTCTACTTTAAAATAGTATCGTTAAAAAATTACATACTTGTTTATTTACTTCCATACTTGATGGTAGTGGACCTTTAAGCCCCGCTATATATATATATATATATATATATATATATTCACTCAGAAGTCGAAATGCATAATACAATAACACAAAGTGGACTCTTAGAACGATTGAAGTCAAGGACGATTTCTACACAATTCTTCCATATACAGACAGGATAGATACAATCATTTTGCAAACGTTGCAGAAACTAAATTGCAACAAAATAAATGCTTTTCTTACACATACTCTAAAAGGATAACAAATGACTGCATCTACTTTCGATTTTAACTTCAACACCAGTTGAATAAAAATAATTTTTTTATATATTTTTTGAACAGCAATCAGAATTGGCTAAGTTCTATGAACTGTTGAGATGGAAATTCTCCTTAAGAGGGCGTCCAATTATCACGTAAGTGAGTTTTCAAGGATTTTTGGACTGCGCTCAATCCCAAATTCTGATCTTCACTATTTTTAAAAAATTGAAGAATATAAAAAAAACTGTTTATTTTTATATCTTAACAGCAACCAAAACCTTATAGTCTAAGAGCCAGTGAACTATTTAACTAACCTGTTTTTACACAGCTAGAAATTTTTTGATTGATATTTTATTAAGAAAGTACCATTCTGGCAGGCATTCCGCGGTTGCGTAATCATCCCTTCAATTTTTGAAAATGTTAAAAAAAATTTTTTTCATAACTTACTCCTCAAATTTTGAGGGTGTATACTTTTAACTGTTCTTTTTTGTTTCATCTTTTCATATTCCACATGAATTCCCTTGCCCAAAGCTGTGTTTCACCCAGTAACAATGAAATTTTCTCGCTACATTGTTACCTTGAAATATACAGAGTAATTTATTATTGATACGAGTTGTTGATTTCATTAATCTTGGAAACTATTTCGATTTATCGTTAGTCAGACGTTCTTTGCGATCTTATCGTTCTTTGTTTGTTCGAAGAAAATGCAAACATAGGAATGCGCAATTAGCTTTTCAGATTGCAGAAATTTACACCGATAATGTAGTTAAAGATATGCAATGTAAATGAAATCGACATGGATCGAGGTTTTTCTTTGATAAGAAATCGAACAAACATCGCAATTGTTCGATTGATTAATCATTTTAATTGGAATTAAAATGCCATTAGCAACAAAATCTGTATGGAGCATACTTAGTGGAGAAGGCTAAGTCAGTGATTTCCAACGCACTTTTTCGCACCGCGCTCTAATAAAAAATTTGCTGCGCCTCCCTTAATGATTTCAAAAATTTTATTTTATAAATACTCAACTGATATTAGTACAGAAATTAGTATGTAATATTCTGTAAAAATATGCATAAAAAATAATTATTTTATCGTTTATTTTTTTATATTTCAACATTTTTGGTTTATTTTCTAAAATTGTATTTTTAAAAGTGACGTATGCGTTGCTGGAAGTTTTTGAAAAGTCTTAAGAGGGTATTCTGGTCTAGAGTAAAGAATTTTATGATATTCTTACTATACTTTTTCTATTAGTTATTAATTACTGTTTTTAGAATTTTGGAAAAATTTAAAGATAGTTCATGTTTTAATTCTAGAGGGTCATAAAAGTGTCCTAAAAAACTGGAATCTGACCATACCCATGATTTCAGCCCTCCAAATCATCTCCTGAAGTAGATTTTTTTTTATTATTAATCCAGAATGATGTCGCAATCGTATGAACCACGGACACGTTAAAAAAATGTTTAACCAAATGGTGACTATTTGAAAAACAAAAAATTTTCAACTTTCAATTTTCCATTATCAACTATTGATAAATTCGTAAAACAATAAGATAAAATTTTAAATTAGTCGATAATAATAATGCAAACCGAAATTGTATGATAGATCAATTTCACATTACATGTAACAAATGACGGACCTGCACAGTTCTGTTTACTGCGTCGGCCTGAGGGACATTATCTATGATAATATTATGGAGGACGGTTTACTTGTCCAATGTAAACAAAAAAAAAATTAATAATCCTATTGAAAAATGCATGTTCCTAGTTAAACCTGTTACAGAGAGCCTATAGCTCCCCTATATACCCATAATTATTTTTCAGTTTGTTTTTTAATTAACTACTGTTAGATCATTGCCATTGACATTGACATATAGTTGACCTTACTCTTATTTTCTATATTGGCTTGAATGGTCACAATTACGATAATCGATTTTATATATATTTTTAAAATTGTACAAAACCCCATCAGATAGATTTAGTTCATATAAAGAGTTTAAGAAAAATTCAAGTGTTTGCTGTAAGCTTCCAGCTTTGTGACCATAATTTTGACAACCTAACATTAATCGTATTAAGTAGTGATATATTTTTTCACTTGAAAATAGATAAAATATGTTTGGAAGTAAAAATGACTATTCATTTTTGAAACAGTTGAAATATATCACATATATTTATAATCTATCATTAGTTGCAGAAAAAGACAACCATTGGGTTGACTTCTATAAAATGCGACGTTGAAGAAGACGAAGCTTATAAAGCTGTATGTTCTGTTTGATGGTCAAAAATAATAAAAAAAAATTAATCATTGTAATGGATTTCAACCCATTTGAATAATGTTTTCTTCCCTGTATTACCTATATTACCAATATTACCATTATCTGCATGTTTAAAGAAAAAAATTTTAATTGCAAAAAATACAGTTAGTAGAATTAGTATATACAAATGATTATCTTTGAAGACACTAACTAAACATTACAACCAACTTTTTTCCTATGAATTAGCATATTATTATCAATATAAGCAAAATATTTAAAAACTGTTCCACGAAGTACACTTTATTACAGTTTTTCTGTTGTTGATCCGATCTTAAGAATCATATGGGCTATTGTGATAAAACTTCTCCTTAAAATCCATTTTTAGAAGACAACCCAATCAGTGGTTGTTGTATCTACATTTGATATATCTATGATGATTATAATATAATTGTTTATTATTTGATACAGTGTGTCCGAAAATGACTATCGTCACTTAGAAACCTGTTACCAATTATATTTTCAAGCAAAAACCCATATACTGATTGATGCTACTGATACTGATTGATACCTAGCTGTTCGAAGCGAGCATCGAACCAGAAACTCTGTGGCTGCGAGGCTAAAGCTCTTACCACTGAATCACGACCAGTGCCTTGTTTTAGCCCATATTTTATTACCCTGACGAGGAAACATTACCGCTCGTTCATAACCTGATTTTTAATGCGAATACCAGTTATATCAATAATTCAATTGCGCAGTTACACAAATTCATTTGTTTGTTCATGGAATACTTCCACCACTTCATTTATTATATATTTCAGTTTTAATCAATAATCAATGATTTAATGTTTTGAAATACCTAAAGTATGTTTATGAATAAATTCCTTAACATAGTTGTCGTCAATGTGTAGATGTATTAATATATTTAATTAATTTATTAATAATAAGCTACCGACTACCGACTTGTACTGTTTTCTCAAAATAATTTGCATTTGTATTCACACCTTTTTATTGAAATTTTATTTACACTTTTTGAGCTTCTCTAAAAAAAAGTTTGTATGGATTGTAAATATAAATATGGATGTGTATATAATAAATCGGCCTGTACGTTTAGTGTGACACGACTAAATGGAATTCAGCAAACAACTCATTAACCGTTAACATTTTTTTACAAACGTATAATTTTTTAAAGAGAAATTATTTGTACAATAAAACTATAAAACAATTGTAAGTAAAAATATTGTACAAAAAGTTTTTTTATTTGAACAGCGACCAGAACTTGTGATATGATGATTTAGAAAAATGCAATGCTTTTTCGAAGAAACAAGCCAACGGTTAACCTATCTCTATATAATAAATTTAATAATAAATTCTTCTTAAAGAGCAAGCCATAATCCAAAAATCGACATCATTGCACATTGCACATTTTTGCACATTTTTATGTTTCAAAGGCTTCAGAACATTCTGGCCTAGCTTAGAAAAAATGGATGCGTGTGTGTGTGTACGTATGGACACAATTTCTCGTTCACCATTTCGGGAGCACTGATCAACCGATTTGAATTATTCAGAAAGCATTTGATTCCTATCAGTAAGAAAACGTGCCGATTCGTTTTAGGCAAAGGTTGGTCCAGCTGTTTCGGAGATATGTAGCATGAAGTGCAGAAAATCCAAATTATGTTTTTTAGAGAACGGAGCAGCCGATTTGAATGACTCTAAAAACATTTCACTTGTTTTGACGTAATGAAGATTATTACGTTATTTTTTTCCAAAGGCAGGTCTAGCGGTTTCGGAGATACAGAAGTCAATTGAATGTCGACCGACATGAATGGGTATAAAAAACTTTCAAAAAATTACAAATATTTCAAAGTTTTCAAAAAAAAAAACAGTTTTCAACAAATTTCTAAGTTCAAATAAAATCCGTATTTTCAAATATTTTCAAATTAAAAAATTTTTGAATAGTTCGAAAAAAATCAATATTTTCAAAAAAAATCTTTTCTGAGCTTTTTAAAATTTTATATTGTGTTACGAAAAGTTCTAGCAATTTGCCTTAAGGGTACGATGCCATTACCACTAATTACAATTTCTGTAATACTGTATTTTTATTGATGTAACAATGCCAGATAAAATAAAAGCATATTGATATCTATATTTTCAAAATAAAAACCGATATCACTACTGCTTAACATCATGTTGTCCCAGGCAGATAAAAATAATTTAACAAATATCTGGTTAATTTTTACAACTAATTTTTTTAATACTACATGTAACTCGTTGTAAAAAATTTTAACAATTTATATTGAAGATAATTTATTATTTTCAATATAAATTAAAATTGAATAATTATTTATTATTAATTTTGCAATAGCTTTCACAATTTTACTAACTGTGCTTTTTATGAATTGATTAAGTACAAAAGCGCTTAATTATTCTTTTATATGAAGATTTCCCACATTTAAAAATTTCATAAACATTGTAAGATTATAAAAAGGTAATATTATGAAATTATACAAATGATTTTGCAAAGATAAAACTACTGTCAACTAAACAATGAATATATTTTTTCCATAAAAATATATAATTATTTTCATAGAACTAAGTAGCTACTTTGTTAATAGGAAGGTTTTACAATAAATGCAATTTGCAAAACTTTTAAAGTGACTGACATTAATTATTCTGACGACAGAATTAGAAGAATAAAATCAGTGGTTCTCAATCAACAGACAAATTTGTCAACACTTCATGATATTTCATTTTGAAATTGTTGGAGCTGTATTTGCATCATCGTACTTCTTGACTTAATATTTTTTTGGAGAGAGCAACCCATTGGTCAACCACTCTTCTTATTTATGTAGGGGTAAAGAGGGATTTAAATTCCACGACAAAAGTATTATCCCTCGTCGTTAGTTTTTACGGCGTTGAGCACTGTTGTTTAGTTTACGAGACCTTAATATAATTTTTAAGAACACATTAATTGTTGTTAAATTAAATGTATTGTTATTTTCAAGTTAGATTCAACAGTTTTTTTGTATACAAACTCTGTAAAAACTTATATGCAGATGGGGTAAAAAGGTCTATCTAAGATGTAAATAATGAAAAATAGTAAATAAAAAATTAAATTAAGTTAAAAAAAGTTATTTTACAAAAAATAAGTAAAATAAATAGTTATTTCAACTCTGCTAATGAATATTTCTGACGAAATGCCAGCTCGAGGTTAGATACAGTGTTATCTCTGTAAAAAACGTACCCATGAAATTTAAATTTTGCATTGTTTCAAAAATGTAGCTATTATTTCGTAAAATCCATTTAAATTGGACCTGTTGGTCCCCTGGCTTTCCCATTTTACCCCGCCTATGAGCTAAAAAAGACCAGGTGACAAATTTTTGGAAAACAAAAAAACATATTTCTACAAAAATAAATTTGCTGGGAGTTGTACTAAACTTGGTAGGATAGTTGCTTGTTTGATATGTGTTATTTGTTGTGGTTTAGTTTTCACAATATAATGGCTCAAAATCAAATAGGACCTTTGTGCCCCGCCCTACCCTACATCTAATAGTATTGACATGTATGTGTTGTAGCAATGCCCATAAAAAAAAATTAACTTCTGATATTTGAGATCTGAAAATTTGATATACTGCTTGATATCGAGTTACTTACCCTATATCTAAAAGTGTTGACATGTATGTGTTACAGCAATGCCTACAAAAGAAAATTTTCACTTGCGATATTTGAGATCTATATTACCTCAAGTGAAAATTAGATATACTGCTTGGTATCAAGTTAACCGAGATTGTGACTAGCCCACGTTCTTAACCATTACACCACAACGGGCTCAAAATTCATGAATGATCAGTGCATCAATCTAAGTCCACAAAATGTGAAGCATTACACCACAAAAATATTTTTAATTTTGAGTATTTTTACGAAACTCTCAATAAACGAGTTTGACTCGTTTTATACTTTACTGTACATTTTTGTATCAAGCATGATATAATATAGGACACTAAACCTATTAATTTGAAAAATATAATATCTAGCCATAATATTAATCCCAGTACAAAATTAATTAAATTTTATTAAAATCGAAAAGATAAACCGTATAAGACTGTTATATAACTAGATAAATTAATAAAAAATATAAATTCATGTATTTACATCTGCCCGAACAAGAATTTATGAAAACGGTTATTTATCTATTACGGTACATAGTAACAAAAAATATGACTCAATTATGTAAAGCTTAACAGTTTTACATTAATCAGCTTAAAGCACTTAATATTTTTCATTTGTAATAATTAATATGCATTTTACAGATAAATCTGAAATAATCCATCTACTATTTTCAAGTCTATAGAATTTATTACTTCAGAAAAGTGGAATGTTAACATACATTCGGAATATTGCAATAGGAAGAGACATGAATTCGTTTCCTTAGACAGAGTTATAAAAATAGTTTTGTCATAAAATTTTAAAATCAGTGATAAAATGAAGTTAGAAGACTAGTGGAGCACGGCATCGTGCCTTAAGGCAAATTGCTGGTACTTCCCGTACCAAAAACTCAGTAAAATCTCTAAAATATCTGATAATTTGAAATCCTATGTGCCTAATAATCATTTTTGACCGCCAAAAGTCTTTTTTTTTAACTTTTTCCTCTATATGTCCTAAACCGCGGACCTGCCTTCTCAAAATTTAATCAGTTATTTATTTTGTCAATGCAAGTGAAAATGTTTTTTAAATCATTCAAATCGGATGCTCCGTTCTCTCGCAAAGTTTTTTTTTTGTTATAAATTATTTTTGTTAATCAAGACTTTAATGTCTCTCACAAAGTGAATTGCCATTTTCCCACTTTTTGCACCGTATCTACAAAATGGCAGAACCTGTCTTTGCCAAAAACTAATCAGCACGTCTCCCCATCAATACGAATGGAATGCTTTTTTTAATTATTACCGAGATCGTCGAAGAAAATTTTTATTTGTATTTTTTTCTAAAGTATGCCAAAATGTTCAGAAACTTTTCAAACGTAAAGATATATAAAAATTTTAATTCTCAATTTTTTTTACCAAACGTTGAATTTATAAAATGAAGTATCGATTATAATTACTTGTACATAGTCTTACTATTCAAAATTAAAACTGTGTTTACAAAAGTGAAGATTTTGTCGATAGTCACAATTTAAAAATGTAATAAAACAATTTTATCATCGCAAAACATAAATAAGTAACACGAACAGAATGTGAGATAAAAGAGTTAATGTTTACATTTTAATTGATAAATAGTTTTTTAATAACAAAACAAATGTATCAAAAGCGCATTGCAAAACAACATATCGTCAATAATGTCAACAACACTACATATTGTTTTTATTTGTCTCTTTAATAGATAAAATCAAATTGATAAAAATTAAAATATGATAATAGAAAAAATATTTTTGTATTGGAAAACGTAAGTTGTTGGGATAGTTATTTTTATTAATGGCTTTAAAATTGCAACCCAATGGTTGTTCTTTCTTAATTGTGATATCTGAACCTATTGCACGAATGCCTGAAAGAACTATTTTAACTCTTATGCATTATTTATCTATATTTTCAAGTAAAAATGCCTTATAAGCAGCGCGATTGCTTTAAAAAAAATACAAAATATTCAAAAAATGTCAAAATATGAAAAAACTAGTAGTGCATGAGGCAAATTGTAAAAACTTACCGTACCAAAAATTAAAATTTTTAAAAGAGATTCAATTATTTTGGAAAAAACTTCGAAAAAAATAGATTGAGAATTTTAAATTTTTTGAAAATAATTTAACTTTTTGTAAAATTTGAATTTTTTGTTTTTCAACAATTTCATGTGTTCTTTTTTTCGTCAATGCAAATAAAATGTTTTTTGAATCATTCAAATGGGACATTCCGTTCTCTCAAAAATTGAATTACCATTTTTGGCACTTTTTGCCCCGTATCTTTAGAACGGCTGGACCTGCCATTGCCAAAAACTAATCAGCACGTCTCCTTATCAATAGGAATCGAATGTTTTTTTGAATCATTCAAATCGGTTGATCCGTGTTCTTGAAATCGGTGACGATAAGTTGTATCCACACACACACACACACACAACCACCCATCAATTTTTCTAAGGTATGCCGAAGAAGGCTATGAAATGTAAAGATATAAAAAATTTCATTTTCGATATTTTTGCGATTACTATGACTTACCCCAAGGGAAGCTAAATATCAAATTTTTCAAAAGAGCCAATTCTTTCAAATATATTAAAATTCTCAAAAATCTAGAAATTTTTTGTAGTTTTCAAAATATTTTAAAGCTTTTAAACATTGTATATTATGGTACGAAAAGTTCCAACAGTTTACCTTAAGACACGATGCACGCACCACTATTTTTTTAATATATTTAAAAAATGGCTTTAATAATATCCAAATGAGGTTAATATAATTAATGGAACAAGTTAAATATTTCCACAGTAAAAATTCAAGTCAAACCGTGTTGTAACCTAGTACGTACATTTCCTCACATTTCAAACAATGACTTATTCAAATAATAGGACAACCCTTATACATGAGTCACCTTTCCACCTTTGAGAATAAATTAAAAAAGACCGTTGCTTCTGTAGAGCACCTACTCGAATTGCAGGTTTCGAGTTTTAATTATTCACCATGTCAGGTCAAAACCACATGGAAATGTAAATTTACAGCTTTAAATTTTTTATAGAACTATTTTACACGTTATTGATTTACTTTTTTAAACGTTAGTTTAATATAGTGTTCACATTTTTTCACTGATGTAAATCAGATTGATTCACATTAGTTAAAGTAAAAATCATTCCTGTGGATTTTAATTTATTCAATGTAGCTAAAAAAAGCATTAAAATCGTAGGTATTTGATAAATTTGTCATTATATTTTACACATTATTTTTTGTAATAACAAAATAGCTAGTGGTGCATGGCATCGTGCCTTAAGGTAAATTGCTGGGACGTCCCGTACCGTAATGAAATATTCGAGAAATTTTAAATGTTTTGATTATAAATATTGTAACTTTCATTATTCGTTTCTTATAGACAAAATCTAAGAAGTTATAAATTGTACGACGACGTTTATATATGTTCATATAAGAAGTAAATAAACAAAACTTAATCAATCGCAGTTAGAATTAAAGGACCTTATCTAATATTTCTCAGAATTATTTGAACTGAATTGCATAGTTGAAATTATTTATTTCAAGTATTTAAGTGCGCTTTAGAGTTTTGCTAGAATTAAAATGAGAATACGAACCACTTTCGATATTTAAAAAAAATTTTTTTGGAGGTGCTTATTTTTCTCAATTTTGTAATAATAAAAAAAACGTCTTCCCATAACTGACTGTAAATACAAGCTAAATATTTTTTTAATCATTATAATCGGATGCTTCATTCTCTCAAAAACTGACATTATCTGCACTTTTAACTCCGGGTCTTCAAAACGGGTGGACCTGTCTTTACCAAAAACTAATCACCACTTCTCCCCATCATTACAAATTAAATGATTTTTGAATCATTCAAATCGGATGTCCCGTACTCTCAAAAACTCGATTTTTATTTTCTGCACTCTTTGCTTCATATCTCCAAAACAGTTGGACCAACTTTTACCAAAAACTAATCAGCACGTCTCATCATCAATAGGAATCAAACGTTGATTATAATTATTCAAATCGCTGTGCCCGAAATCATGGGCGAAAAATTGTTACATCCATTTTTTCAAAGGTATGCCAAATGTTCAGAAAGCTTTAAAACGTAAAGAATTATTATTTTCGATTATTTTGCTACTATTATGACTTGCACTACGGTAAGTTGAAAAGTTCAAAATTATAAATAAAAATAAATTTTTCAAAAAAGTCAAAATTTGGTCAAAAATTTCACAATTGGCAAAAATCTATTTTTTTTAGGTTTTCAAGAATCGTTAAAGTTTTTTTTAAAAGAGTTAAATCGGTTGATCCGTGCGCCAGAAATCGTGAACGAAAATTGTATCTACACAAAACACATACTCATACGCACATACATCTATTTTTCCAAAGGTATGCCAAAAACCCAGAAATCTTCGAAACTTAACGATATGCAACAATTTAATATTTTCTATTTTTTTGCTATTAATTTTCAACAAAAAAATCAAACTATTAACCCTTTTCACTCGAATGGCTCCGCTCCGGCGGCAAAATTCATGTTAATCTCGGAATTAGCAAGTGGAAAGAGTTAAATGTTTCAAAAAAAGTTCAAAATTCTTAAAAATCAATTTTTTTTTTAAAGTTTTGAAGAAAAGTTTAAGCTTTTTCAAAATACCTAATTTTCGGTACGAGAAGTTCCAGCAATTTGTCTTAAGGCGCGATGTCATACACCACTAGTTTATAACTAACTCATCATATAATAAGTGATTCACGAAATCAGATCTATAATATAAACGCAATGAATTAGTCAGCGAAAAGTTACGAGTAGTAAAAGTGTATCGCAAGCCGCATTTTATAATCCAAACTGATGCAATGTAAACAATCCATGACGCCGCAAAAGATTTTTAACGAAAACTATCTTAACAAAAATAAATCATCATTGGTTTATTAAATATTTGAAGTAGAAGTAATACTGGCTACTGCCATTTATTTATCGTATGTAATTCGGGACTTGATTCAGAGGTCCCGGGTTCGATACCCACTTCGCGCAGCTTGTTGTCAAGGAGCAGTGACAACGATTTTCACCGAAATTGTAATATTATAATAATGATACAGAGATGAGACAACCGTTTGGGTTGCCATCTGTCGAGGAGACTAGTATTAAGTCAAATCAGCACAACATAGGGGGCGTCCATTAATCACGTGAGTTTTTAGGGGGAGGAAGGGAGCACTTTGGCAAAAAATCACAAAATATCACGTGGGGGAGGGAGGGGTATAGTAAGGTGTCACGCATATTTATTTCGCAATTGATTTTTTTAAAAAAAATCTAACATTTTCAAAAAAAAAATTAAAAAATTTTACAGTTTTGTCACGTAACTAAAAATACACGCGATATTTGGCGGGTGAGGGGGTTAAATTACAATGTATCACCAAGAAGGAGGGGAGTCCAAAAATCCTTAAAAACTCGCTCACGTGATTAATGGACGCCCTCTTATGGAACTATTAGATTCTGATTGTTGCTCAAAAATAACAAAAAAAAATCAACTCATTATATTGTCTTTAGATTTACTTACAGTTGTAAATTATGTGATGAAATAAAAAAACGAAAAAAGAAAAAATGATTTATTAAATAATTATTTTATATTTGGGACCGATTCTATCGTAAAATAGACGAATGTTTCTCATACAAAATGGTACTAAATACACAGCCATATGTCAAGGGCAGAAAACCTAACCTAGAAAACGCACATTTGTCAAACGTAAAATCTTATCATAACTGCATCTTTGTAATATTGCTTGATGACATATGAGTGAAGTTGCATTTTATGTGTAAAACGCCTGATTGCATAGCAAATACATGGAATTTTGGCAAGATTTAGTACCATTTTGTATGGGACATCCTATTATTGGACGTTGACATTGTCCATTTACTTGGGCGTTGACGTCCTACCAAATATTTTGTAATTGGAGAGTAGGCTATAGAATTGCCTACACCTTACCATATGTAGGTTTTGAGACAAATTTTAGGTGTCAATATACAAGTATATATTTACAGACTTACTGCTGGGTATCTCGAATTTCGAGATTCTTACCTAATTTAAGCTTAAATTACTGGACTATAAGTATTATGTTGAATGCAATGTTCTGGACAAAATTTTGTGTACAATTTTTTATGTAATTTATTTTTTACAAGATTTTTGAAAATATTGAAAAATGAGATTTTTGAACATATTGAAATTGTATATATTGAAAATTTTCATTTTTTAAATCATCGGTCTCTGTTATCTCCAAAATTGAATTACCATTTTTGGAAGTCTTTGGCCAGAATCTTCAAAACGGCGGGACCTGCCTTTGCCAAAAACTAATCAGCACGTCTCCTTATCAATACGAGTCGAATGTTTTTTGAATTATCCAAATCGGTTGATCGGTGTTCTCGAAATCGTCGACGGAAATTTCTATCCGCACACACACACACACACACACATACATCCATTTTTTTCTAGGGTATGCAAAAATATTCAGAAACCTCTGAAACGTAAAGATATATAAAAATTTTCATTTTCAATTTTTTGCGATTACTATAACTTACCCTACGGGAAGTTAAAAAAAACTAATATTTTTTGTAAACATTGAAAAAAATGGGATTTTTGTGAATTTTGTATTTTTTGTTTATTGATTTAATTGGACTCTGATATCTCAAAAATTTAATTATCATTCTTGGAACTTTATGACCCGTAACTTCAAAATGGCGGGACCAGCCTTTGCCAAAAACTAATAAGCACGCTTTCCCATCAATACGAATCGAATCTTTTTTGAATATGAATATATAATATAATAGAATAATATAATAGAATAATATAATATCATTCAAATCGGTTGATCCAAAAATTTGTATCCGCAGACACACACACACACATGCATCCATTTTTTCTAAGTTGTGCCAAAATGCTCAGAAACCTCTGAAACGTAAAGATATATAAAAAATTTTGTTTTTGATTTTTTGGCGATTACTGTAACTTGCCTTACGGGAAGTTAAAAAAAATCAACAATAAATCACAAGAATATTATGTGTTTTATCTTCGCCGAGATTTTAATTATCAATTACAAACGTACTTACTCTAACAGATTAAAAGTGGCGAACGAAAATTTGTATCCGCACACACATGTACACACACATATACACATGTATGTACACACACAAGCATACGTTCATTTTTGCTAATGTGTGCCAAAATGTTCAGAAGTCTTTGAAACGTAAAAATATATAAAAATTTTTGTTTTCGATTTTTTGCGGTTACTATAACTCAACCTACGGAAAATTAAGAATAAATCACAATAATATTGTATGTTTTATCTTCGCCGAGATTTTAATTATCAATTACAAATGTACTCACAAATTAAAAGTGGCCTCGTACTGTTTGATCTCCTTGCGGGAAAACTCATGAAATTCACTATAAATATTCCCAGGTTTGAATTTCGGTTTAATTTCAATTCCCTCATCCAAAGCGTCGTTAATTTTCTGTCTTCTGGACAGCACTGAACTTAATTCTTCATCGGCTGGCATTTTGGCAAAAGGATCAAATAAACTCCCGAACAAAACAAAATCACGCACTAAAAATCACTTTATATAAAATTCGGTACGAATTGATATTAATTATTTAAAAGTCGAAATGGTTAAAAGTCGGTTTGGTAAAATAGAATATAAGTCGGAGCACGTGAATTTCGTGTTTCGTTCGTATGCGATTATTACCGTGGAGCAACACGTGCTACCAGTTCCAGCGTTTGCAACGGAATGAGTTTGAGTTTGAGCCGAACGAACGTAGTACGATACGGCGAAACGTGTTAAGCTGGCCCGCCACACGCAGAGTCGCACTAGGAGACCGGATCGAATATTTTAGGAGGGCACTTTTATTTATATGTGCGTATTATGTTTGCCGTAATTTCTAAAACTAGTGGGGCGCATGGCTTTGTGCCTTAAGGCAAATTGCTGGAACTTCCCGTACCAATTTTTTTTTTTTTAAAAGATTAACATTTTTGAAAAAAAAATTACTCTAAAAAATTAGATTTTTGAGAAACTATAAATTTTTGACGAAAATTTACTTTTTTTTGAAAAAATACTTTTTGAAGAAAAGTGTATTTTGAAATATTTTGGAAATTCTGAACTTCTTTTCAAAGCAATCAATCGTACTGCTTTAACTGCATAGAGACGAAATATCGAATCGCGTAAGCGCCGCGCCGCGCCGCTGTCTAACGAATAAACATTGGTATGGAACCCATAGGAATGTAAACAAAATTTATACTTATTGTTAAAATCTCTATAAAATATCTGATAATTTGATGTGCATATGTCTAATGATCATTTTTGACCGCCAAATGGCTCATTTTTTTACTTTTTCCTCCATATCTCCGAAACCGCTAGACCTACCTTCATGAAAATTTTATCGATTCTTCATCTTGTCAATACAAGTGAAATGTTTTTTGAATTATTCAAATCGCTTCATCCGTGTCCCGAAATTGTCGACGAAAATTTGTATCCGAACACACACACACACACGCACACACATACACACACACATACATCCATTTTTTCTAAGGTATGCCAAAATATTCAGAAACCTCTGAAACGTAAAGATATATAAAAATTTTCATTTTCGATTTTTTTGCGATTACTATAACTTGCCCTACGGGGAAGTTAATAATTTTTTTCAAATTGTACGGAAAATTTTTGCATACAAGTTATTTATTATTTTTATTTATTTTTTTATTATTTTACCCTAATTTACATATTTATTTGTTTATTATATATTTATTAACTTCCAGTAGGGTAAGTTATTGGTATTCCCGTAGGGGAAGTACCAGCAATTTTCCTAAAGGCACGATGCTATGCATCCCACTTTTTCGCACAGTTTTCGATTTTTTTGCAATTACTATAACTAACCCTACGGGAAATTAAAAATTTGGAAACAAGTTATATACGTATTATTTTTATTTATTTATTTTATTATTTTTCTCTAACTTGGATAATTTTATATAATTATATAATTACATTATTACTTATTTAATACATTTAATATTAATTAACTTCCACTGGGGTGAATTATAGTAATCGTCAAAAAATCTAAAATGAATTTTTTTGCATTTTTTGTTTCAGAGGCTTCTGATAACTTTGGCATACCATAAAAAAATTATATATATTTTTGCAAAAATCAAAAATGAAAATTCTTGCATATCTTCACGTTTCACAGGCTTTTGAACATTTTGGCATACCTTGAAAAAATTGATGTATGTGAGTGTGTTTTGTGTGTCTACAATTTTTCGTCCACGATTTCAGGCGCACGGGTCAACCGATTTAAAATATTTAAAAAAGTATTCGATTCCTAATGATGAGGAGAACGTGCTGAGTAGTTTTTGGCAAAGATTGGTCCAGACATTTCTGAGATACAGAGCAAAGAGTGCAGAAAATATTAATAAAGTTCTTGAGAGAACAGACCATCCGATTTAAATGATTAAAAAAGATTCAAATCGTAATGATGGGGAGAAGTGTTAATTAGGTTTTGGCAAAGACAAGTCCAGCCGTTTTGGAGATACGAAGGTAAATGTGCGAAAAACGGTAATTTTTGAAAAAAACACAGCATCCGCTTTCAATGATTTAAAGATTATTTTGCTTGTATTGACAGTGTGAAGAAACGATTGGTTTTTGGGGAGATCAAAAAAAAAAAAAAATTAAAACAAACTTTTTTTTTGTATATCAAAAATGATTGGATTTTAATTTTAATTACCCTTAACATCATAATGACACGATTCGCACTCGTTAGTGTAGTGGTAAAATCCGAACACTTCAACCTGTCAATTTGATGATCGTGCGACAAGAACATCACCATGCATATAGGAATTTTGAACACCTGTTTTCTCGTTCGCACAATCATCCGTCATAAAAGGATTATTTAAGCGAATCGAAACATTGAAAACCGTAAATAAGGAGCAAAACCGGCTTATTGCACAAGACTTTTCTTAAATAAAAGAACAAGCGCAAATTCGTCAGATTTAAAAATGCAATATGGGCTTTGAATGTACTTCGTGGTTTTCGGTAGTATATATATATATATATATATATATATATATATATATATATAAGATTTAAATTTGTTTGTTCGATATTGAGACATATTCTTGAATGTTAATTTTCAGCCAATCGTCGAAATAAAAGAAAGCAAATAAATGTCATCATTCAGCATCATTCAGCAACCATTTTTGAAAATAATGTAATAACAATTTTATTTGTTCGCATGTTTGCCATAAAATGTATTTTGATTTTATGAATAAGTTCTTACTCATATCAATGTTGATATAATAATCGTATTATCGAAGTGTTGAACAATCTGCGCTGTTAAATGGCAACGAAAAATAACAAATTTTGTTTAATTATACTGTTCCGAGAACCGATGTTTTTCTATGTTCTACTATGACTAATTGCAATATCAGTAAATTTAATCGATAAATTTTATTTTCACTGAAAATTGTTTTATAAACGTTTATGATAAGCTTATTGACGTAATGCTTAAGAATTTCTCACTTAAATATAGTTTAGCTTAAGAACTTACAATTATATTATAAATAAATCTCAACAATTAATTATGAAGAAACGACCCGGTCGGTCTTTACCAAAAATAATTATTACGATGTCCTACTAATATCTTTCGAACAGTTTTTGAATTTTTAAAATTGGTTCAGGATTTTTAGCTAAAACGTACACATAAATTTATGCACCTAACACATAAGTCTCACAATGAGCAAATAGGTCATAAATGGGCCGATCGTGTCATAAAACTAATCAATGCGAATCCTTATCAAGTTTCATCAAATGGCTTCCAAATTTTAAAAATCGGTGTAGCCGTTTTGAGAAATGTCAAATTTTGGCTCACATACACACTCATACTTTTTTCAATTTTTGTGTCAAACGTTTTAGATTGACTTGAAACATCAATAGATCATAAAATTAGCAAATCAGATTTTCTGCAAAAATAAACTTTTCCTCCGAGAAGTTAATAAAAATATACATATATAGTTTCGGAATCATTTATTATCTCAAATAAGAAAATGGTCTTATAAAATCGTTAATTCATTATAATTCATTTTTATAATTAAATCGCTTTTCACAGGCCTCTAATATTGCGCGGGGTCAATTTGGGCACAAAATCTATTATTATGCCAAGATCTAGCAAAATCCCAGGCGAGCAACAAAAATGATAAAATATAAACAGCATGATTTTACAAAAAATATTTTTACATAATATTTCTCTGTTATATTTTGTGCTCATTGTTTAATTATAATTAAAAATAATTCTTTATTTGGGTTCTTGTTGTTATGGTATGTATTTCTTGTGAAAAAATATTTTATTTATTTAATAAATTTAGAACTATTAGATGATGACACCAAAAAGGTTCTTTTTTTCTTTTTTACTTTATTTTAGCAATCAAAGCCAAACTGGATGTAATTTAACATACTTAAGAGCCTTTATTTGACTTAATTTCAGTGCGATAATAAAAAATTGGAATAAATATAAAACCGTTGAAAAAATAATAAATATACAAATAACAAATATACATATAAATAATACAAAATAAAACTCATTTACGAAAAAAGCAATATTATAGCAATATTAGTTGACTCATATACATTGCATTTGTTAATGATTTGCTTTGTAGATACAGATACGTACTTCGAACAGGAAATCCAAATGAAAACAAAAGTTTGTTAGAAGTATTTCTATTCGATGTCTTGGGACTATGGTATGCCCGTTTTCAGTTTTCTGTCAAGTGGTTTTTATAGTAAAAAATGATATAATGAGATTTTCTTGAAAATAAAAATATTTTTAATTAGTAGTAAGTAGCATTTTGGTTTGGCTGGGACAGTCCCGAATTTCCACCTTTTGTCCCGGTTTTTCTAAAAGCAATATTTGTCCCGGAATCTTTGTAATTAATAGTAAAATTACAATTACTGATCAAATATCTGAAATTGTTATATAAAAGGAGTATATTTATATTAAACAATACGTTATTAATGAGAAAATTTTCGAATACAAAATGCCAAAAGCGGGTTAAAACAGCACATCACATTAATAAATTGAAACTTTGATTTTCAATTTCATAGACATTACCGAAAATTGTGAAAACAATCTTTTTGACTGCCTGGCATAGGTCATAATTTTTTCAAAATAACTATAAAGACAAAATTTTATACTAAGTTTAAAAGCGAAAAAATATATAGATTCAAAATGAAAATATTCTTAACTGAGTGTTTCTGATTGAAAAAAATGATTCATTTAAAATTAACAAATTTTTATTGCATCCTTTAATAGTATTTATTATAGTTCAAAATCAATACATAACTAAAATTTACCGTCCCGATTTTGACTTTAAAAAATATGGTCACCTTACTTTAAGGCAAGATGCACGAACTTCCGGACTTGTGTAAATAATCTATTTAATAAATAAATATATGATAAATGATTAGTATATGATGTCGACCTGTGAAAGTGACAACCTGTCTAAATATCTGCTAGTCGACCAAGTACCTGCCTACCTGTTCACCCGTTTACTTGCATAGTTGTCTACGTATTTATTAGTCTACCAGCTTACCAGTCGACCTGCCTAATTGTCTATTTTTCCTATCCGTCTACCGTTTTACTTATTCACATGTCTACATGTCAAATTTCTGACCTATCTTCCTATTTGTCTACTTGTCTACTTGTCAACCTATTTACTTGTACACCTGTCCACCTATTTACCTGTACATCAATATTTCTACATGTATATGAATCAATAATAATGATTTGCAATGATCATTTCACACCACGAAATGTCACTTTACTATCTTTTTCCCCGAAACCGCTAGACATGTCTTTGCAAAAATGTAACTTATATTTAACTTTTTCAATACAAGTAAAATATTGCTTGAATCATTGGAATCGGATGCCCCCTTCTCGTATAAACTTAGTTTCCATATTTATCACTTTTTTGCTCATATCTTTATCTTTGCCAAAAACTAATCAGCACGTCTTCTCGTCAATAGGAATAGAATGTTTTTTTAATCATTCCAATCGGTTGATCAGTGCTCGCAAAAGTGTCGATAACAAATAGAACCGCACATACAAACTTATACATACATACACATCCTTCTTTCTGATTTATGTCAAAGTGTTCAGAAACCTTTAAAACATAAAAATATGCAAAAATTATCAGTTTCGATTACTATAACTTACCACACGGTAAGTTGAAAATCATAATGATTATATAAATTTGAAAATTACCCAAAAATTTTAGCTTTAGTTAGAGTTAAAGCGAAAACAATCTATGAGTCATTAATGTATTGTCTCACGATGGAAATATAATTATAAGTTCTTAAACTAAACTATATTTAAGTGAGAAATTCTTAAGCATTACGTCAATAAGCTTATCGTACACGTTTATATAAAATAATTTTCAGTGAAAATAATATTTATCGATTAAATTTACTGATATTGCAATTAGTCATAGAAGAACATAGAAAAACATTGGTTCTCGGAACAGTATAATTAAACAAAATTTGTTATTTTTCGTTGCCATTTAACAGCGCAGATTGTTTTCAACACTTCGATAATACGATTATTATATCAACATTGATATGAGTAAGAACTTATTCATAAAATCAAAATACATTTTATGGCAAACATGCGAACAAATAAAATTGTTATTACATTAACGCTCATACCCGGACGCCCAATCAATGGATTGGCATCCGATCTAGACATTCTACAAAGGACTATCAGAAAACTTGCTATTTTTTTTATTTTGTAATAGGTGCAAAAAAATATGAAAATTAAAAAAAAAATTACATTAACGCGTTCCGGGTATAATTTTTTCTAAAAATTTTTTTAATGAACAGCAATCAGAACTTAACGTTAGTAGTAAGTTAAACAGTAAAACAATAAGTACTCAAAACTACCAGGTTTATTTCTTTGAATCGTAGGAATATACATGATGATTTATATTTTTTTATGATTTGAAATACAATGAAAACACTTCTTACAATGCTTATAGGTCAATAAGAAACATTCTGACTTCAAAATTAAATATGGGGTATTAAAAGAATATTTCATTTAGAGCACTCTACTTCTAAGCCAGCTCCTTTCATTATGACTATGTCATTGTTAGATTTTTCGTGGACAGATTTTCCAACAGGATCAAGGTTTTCCAGGAGGGATTTTTGCTCTGGAATGAGTGTTTTATTATCAGTATTAGCCGCCGATGTTAATTTTTCGAACATTTTGTATGCTGATAGTCGTCTAGCCCTTTTCTTTGAACCAGCTGTTCCACTTTGCTCAAACGATCCTACAGAGCACTTTATTGTAAATTGTTTTGCCTGATGTGGCCCCAGATAGTCAGTTATCATAAACTCGGGAATAGGTAATTTTTGGACTTTACAATGATCTTTTAACTTAATAATTATATCATGACCAAAACACTTTTCAAAGTTTTCTAATTCAATGTTCTTTGATGGTGGATCGAGTTCAGATAAAAGTTCAGTAAGCTTTTTAATCGCCGATCTGGCTGCATTTTCCTTAGCCACTTTTTTTATTTTGCTGCTTCCTACAACTCTTACATCATTTTCTCTGTACTTCAAAGTGGTTTCATATACAAATAATTGATCTTTAGTATTCGTACTCTCGTGGACTAAGTTAAATTTAGGCCGTATTAAACAAATTGCACATAATTCATACAAGCTACTTACTGGTGATTTTTCTGCCATTGCATAAAATCAATGATATATCAGAATATTATTGTGTCCTATTTCTGGTTTCTCGTTTTTTTTCAGCAAAATGTATTGCCTTGCTTTTGCAGGATACTAATTATGATCAATCTTGCGTTTAATAACTATGACAATAACGAATTTATGAAACTTATATTATTCAAACTAATGTTGTGAATAACTGATGAGTATTTGTTTTGAAAATAAATTTTTTTCAAAGCTTACTTAAAATAAAAATTGTCATCAATAAAAAATACTGTTCAATGTATAAAATATCTGGCAAATTTTGGACAATATGTTAAATGGATTAGAAATGTTATATTTAATATACTCCCATAGGCGCCTACACTTATTAATCAATTGCCACATTTTTATTTTATTCTTTTTAATTTTTTATTTACAGAAGTCAAAACTAAAATACTTTACATTAACGAGTCCTATGAGTGGCTTCTTAATGACGCAGTTATTTTGTATATGGCGACCCAACTGTTGTCCTATTTCTATGTGATAAATTTAATATTACAATTTCTGTAATACTGATATTTTTTATTGATGCAGTAATGAAAGCTATTAAGAGTAAAAGCTATTATCCTAAGGCAAAAGCGATGCCAATATTGAAACCAGAAACCTGTAAATCCAATCTCATAGCTCTAATCTGTACAAATTATTTGCGTGTACTATTTATATTTAACTTAAATTAAGCTGCATACTTTTCTGAATAATTGGATCGAAGAACCGAAACATGTATGTCTGCAAATGTGAACGTAAAGTGACCCCGTAAGGCTATTTAAATTTGAAATCATATTTAGATATATATTTTCAAATAAAAATAACATCACTACTGTTTAATATATGATTGTTTGAGGCACGGATTGAATCTGTAACCTTGTGCTTGCAAGACCAAAGTTCTTATAACTGAGTTACGAATAAGCCCACGTTGGAAGAAACAATTAGTTAACAAAGTAAACTAACCAGCTTCTAAAACAAATTCTGAATAGATTTAAAAAATTCAAAATCGTTTTTTTATTGATAGGTTACCATTACCATTAAATGGATACTGTTTTTTCACTGATTGTTTTGATTGAATTTTGAAGGACCAAATTTGTTATAAACGCTTTAATTCGTAAATTTATGTATTTATTTTCTGTTGATTACAAATTATATTCGTATTTATAATAAGTTCAATATTGGTTTTGATAACGTATTGATTGACTTGATTTATTTGTATGATTATCGATTGATGATTTTTCGTTTTTTGTTTTTTTTTTATCAATATATATCGCACCCTTTGATATGGCGCGAACAGATACTTTTTGTTTGTAATTTAAATTGTTTCTGCCTCAATTCTTGTTGAAGAACTTCATTATCTTTAGGTAATTAGGAAGTTGATGTAACTCGTCTTAAAGAAAAAGGCCACTTCATTTTTAAAGAAAGCGTTTTTATCTTATTTTTTAATAGAAAAAGTAAAAATGTAGTTTAGGTAAAAAAAATGAGCGAGGTATATGCAGAACGTGCATTTTTGATGTCAAAGCTGCAACCCTTTAAAAATAACTCTGTCAGGCCATTTCTTTTCCTTTTTTTAACTTCTCGTAGGGTAAGTTATAGTAATGGCCCGAAAATCGAAAATGAAAATGATTCATAAAACTTTCTGCTTGTGTTGACAAAGCAATCGCTTTTGAAAAAAACAAATTCAATTTTTTTTTTCAAAAAATTTTTTTTTTAATATCGAAAATAATTCAGATTTTAATTTTAATCTGGCTAAAGTTCTGAAGCTCACTTATATACTTTAAATAAATAATTTTAACTTTTTAATTCAGTTTATGTAAATATCTTATAAATATTAGAGTAAATTATTACAGTATTTATAACATTTCGTTACGGTACGGAAAATTCTAGCAATTTGCCTTAAGACACGATGACTTACACCACTTGTTTTATATTATGAACACATTTATTAATTTTTCTTGACATGCAGTGCGTGGTTTGTTTTTGGCAGGTGCCCCAGTTAGGAGTTGTCCTATCCTGTTTTGATTAATCACTAATACTTAATTACTTAATAGCATTTTTTGACTTTTTATGATTTTATATGCAGATATGCCATCGAAAGGCGATTTTCACTTGAGATTATATTTGAGATCTAAAACTTCAAGTGGTTTCATGCTGCCTGATGTCAAACTTGACCGATTATAGGATCAAACGCCACAGATGGCTCAAGGAAGGCCAGTTGAAACTTTGGAAAATATTAGCTAGAAATGATATCTAAAGTTATCTAAGGTTTTTTGGTCTCTTATTAAATTATATTCGAAGCTATTGTTGTAATTGATTAATGCAATATTGTTAATTGTGTGTACAATTATTAACTTCCCGTAGGGCAAATTATAGTAATCGTCCAAAAATCTAAAATGAAAATTTTGGCATATATTTAAGGTGTTAAAGGTTTCTGTACATTTTGGCATACGTTAGAAAAAATGGATGCGTCTGTGTGTGCGTGCGTGTGTGTGTATGTATGTGTTGATACAATTTTTTGCCCACGTTTTCGGTAGCACGGATCAACCGATTTGAATTATTCAAAAAGCATTCAATTTCTATTGAAAGGCGATTTGCTGTTTTGGTTTTAGGAAAGGTTGGTCCAGCCGTTTCGAGGATACGGAGCAAAGAGTACAGAAAATGGCAATTAGGTTTCTGAAGGAACGAAGCATACAATTTGTATGATTCAAAAAACATTCCACTTGTATTAACGTGCTGAAGAATTAATTGAGATTTTGCAAAGGCAGTTCCAGCGTTTTCAGAGATACAGAAGAAAAAGTTAAATAAAATGTCATTGGCGGTCGAAAGTCAAATATTTTTGACAGTATGGATCAACCGACATCGTATTAAAACATTTCAACAAATTTAAAAAAAATCAAAATTTCAAAAAAATAGATATCAAAATTTACAAATTTTTCAAATTTTTTTATAATTTTCAAAAAAAAATCATAATTCACAGAAAAGTAATTCTCAAAAAAAAAAAAACTAAATTATCTCTTCTGAACATTTAAAAATTTTAAACTACGTTACGGGAAGTTTTAGCATTTTGTCTTAAGGCACGATGCCATGCACCACTAGTTTTAGTTTTGCAGATGCCATTATAGATTGACGATATCCAAAAATTACCCCCCTCGAATTTTTGAAACACAGCATTTAGGGCAAGTGTCCATGGCGCGCTATTTAAATGCATTCGAGTCTCATTATAGTACTGCGCGACTACGGTACGCTTGCACATAAATCCATGGTAAATCTCTTCGTCTGAATCGCGGGTCATGGAGACCTACCCTTATAAACAACAACTTGAAAGGACGAGTGTGACTCACGGTCGGGATTGTTTGTGGGAGTACAAGTCTGTTTGCATGCAGATAAAGATGCATTTGCATATTTTATTGCTCTGCGGACTCGCAAAAGCCATAAGTTGTAAAATGAAATGATGTATTTAATCTGTTTTATTTTTTATTTGCAGCGTGCAGGACAAACTCAATACTCGAAGAGATTACTACTATAGATTTTATCATAAAATCAAATATATGAACTTGAATATCGAAGAACGTGGAAAAAACGTGCGAGGAGAATCGTACGAGTATAAAACGCATGAGCATTATTACTTTATGAGGTTTTTGCATTTTTTATGATCTATATATTTAACAGATCTATTGTATGTATTTATACTCAATAATGTAAATACAAACGAGTGTAAAAAATGGTATGGTAAAGTGATAGAGAATGGTATCAATAGAAATGCTTTAAGATTATTCAAATACGTACAAACATCGAAATCAGGAATTGTCACATTTTTGCGGTATTTACTGATTTTGGATAAAATTATATGTTGTGTATATATTTAAAGGCCAACTCACCGATAAAATATAATTGTTATGTTACGGTTAAATCTTCGTATAAATTGGTAGTAAAAACTGCCAAAAAGCTATATAATTGTTGTGGAATCAGGCGTTTTACACTTATAACCTAACTTTACGTATGTGTTACCAAGAGCACATTAGAAAAATGCACTTATGATAAAATTGTTATTTTGACGTTTATGCGTTTTATAGATTAAATTTCATGTGTGACACGCCTGATTCAAATATTTACGTTTCAAGGGTTGTATGTGTGTGCGTGTGTGTTGCGTGTTCGGGTACAATTTTTCGTCCACGATTTCGGGAGCACAGATCAAACGATTTCAATAATTCAATTCAAGAATTCTATTTCAATAATTCAATTCAATTATTCTATTCGTATTGGCGGGAAAACGTGTTGATTAATTTTTGACAAAGATATATCCAGCCGTTTCGGAGATATGAAGCAAAAAGTGCAAAAATTGCAAAAAATAGCAATTCAGTTTTTGAAAGAACGGAGCGTCCAATTAGAATGATTTAAAAAACATTTTACTTGTATTCAGAGAGTCAGCGGTTTCTGAGATGCAAAAAAAAACAAAAAAAACATTTAGCGGTCATTGGACATATGCATATCATATTAATAGTTATTAACCTTGCACAGAGTAAGTAATCGAAAATGAAAATTTTTATATTGCTTTATGTTCCAAAGGTTTCTGAACATTTTGGCATACCTTACTTAGAAGAAATGAATTTATGTATGTGTGTGTGTAAATACAAGTTTTTGTCGACGATTTCGTAAACACGGATCAACCGATTTAAATAATACAAAAAACATTTGATTTGTATTGGCGGGAAGACGTGCTAATTAGTTTTTGGAAAGGCAGGTCCAGCCATTTCGAAGTTACGGACCAACAAGTGCCAAAAATGGTAATTCAGTTTTTTAGATAAAGGAGCGTCGGATTTGAATGATTTGAATTTTTTTTTTCAATTTGTATTGACGAAATAAAAAACTGATAAAATTTATGGGGAGGCAGGTCCAGAAAAGTAAAACAAATGCTATTTGGCGGTCAAAAATGGTCATTAGACATATGCACATAAAATTATCAAATATTATGTAGAAATTTCAATAACAAATATTGTTTATATTTCTATGGGTTCTGTATCAAAATTTATCCGTTAGACCGCGGCAAGGCACTTACGCGCTTCGATATTTTGTCTCTAAAGTAGCTACGCAGAGCGATAGCTTGAACTAGCTGTAAGTGGAATTCTGTCTTAAGGCAATTAGGGCATCGTGCCTTAAGGCAAATTGCTGGAACTTCCTGTACCAAAAATTATTATTTTTTTTAAAAACGATTAACATTTTTGAAAAAAAATTACTTCGAAAAAATAAGATTTTTGAGAAACTATAAATTTGACAAAAAATAACTTTTTTTTGAAAAAAAAAATTATTTAAATGTTTTTTTTTAAATTTTTTCTTTGAAAAAAAATGTTTTCTATATTTTGACATATGTTAGAAGATCTGAACTTTTTTTCAAAGCAATCGTACTGCTTTAAATGCATAGAGACAAAATATAAAGCGCGTAAGCGCCGCGTCGCTGTCTAACCCATACGGAACCCACAGGAATGTAAACAAAATTTATACTTATTGTTAAAATCTCTATAAAATATCTGATAATTTGATGTGCATATGTCTAATGATCATTTTTGACCGCCAAATGGCATTTTTTTTTACTTTTTTCGTTAGATCTCCGAAACCGCTAAACCTGCCCTTATAAAAATTTGATCAAATCTTCATCTTGTCAATACAAGTAAAATGTTTTTTGAATTATTAAAATCGGACGCTCCGTTCTATTAAAAACTGAGGTGCCGTTTTTGGCACTTTTTGCCCCATATCTTCGGAACGGCTAGACCTACCTCCGCCAAAAACTAATCAGCACGTCTCCTTATCAATAGGGATAGAATGTTTTTTAAATTATTCAAATTGCTTCATCCGTGTTCCCGAAATCGTCGACGAAAATTTGTATCCGCACACACATACATACTACGCACACACACACACACACACATACATCTATTTTTTCTAACAATAAGGTATGCCAAAATATTCAGAAACCTCTGAAACGTAAAGATATATAAAAATTTTCATTTTCGATTTTTTTGCGATTACTATAACTTACCCTACGGGAAGTTAAAAAAATTCAAAATTTTCAAAAAAATTCAAAATTTAAAAAAAAATTTAAAATACAAAACAAAATTTCAAGTTTTTTAAAAAAAAAAAAACAAAAATGTTTAAAAATCTAATTTTTAAAAAATTAAATTTTTGGTACGATGCCATGCAACTCTAGTAATATATCATATTTTCATATAACATGGTTCTGCGACAATGAGATTCGGTCCTTGATCTTTGTTTTATATCATCAGCGATTTTCTGATGATATTGCGTCTGGCAGATTCATCTGGGATAACTGCGCCGTGCGCACGGTACGATGTAGGTCAGGGGCAATTCTGGCGTCAAATCAATATCATGACATTGAACAAGGCTGCGAGCTCTGATGTTCAGGCAACAAACAATGCATTTATTCTATTATTCCAGAATCGTATTACATAATAAAATTAGTCGGTTTTTAATGAGATCATTCAGAGTTGAAAGTTGATCATGCGTAGTAAATGAGATTAAATTTAAAACTATGACGTAAATAGACGGTAATAGTTCTTAACCCTTACAAGACGTCTTTACAAATATTGAAAAAACTAGCGGTGTATGGCGCATCGTGCCTTAAGGCAATTGCTGGAACTTCCCGTACCAAAAAAATTTTTTTTTAAAAAAGATTGAATTATTTTAAACTTTGAAATAATTAGATGTTGGAGAAATTTCAAATTTTTGAAAAAAAATTAATTTTTGGAAAAAAAAAATTTGGAAAAATAAGTTTTTTTTTTTCATTTTGAAATATTTTGGAAATTTTGAACTTTTTTTCAAAGCAATTGCACTGCTTTATCTGCATAGAAACGAACGATGTTACGAAATCCATAGAAATGGGTACAAAAGTGATACACATTATTAAAATTTCCATGAAATATCTGATAATTTGATGTCGACCATTGTTTGACCCGGCGGGTAACGTATAGGTCTAAACCTATTTATTATACGCTTATAATAACCCTGTAAGACGTATAGGTCTAAACCTATTAATTATACGCTTATAATAACCCGGTAAGACTGTACATGGAACCAAACAGGTCGACCATTGTTTGACCCGTGCTGTATGGGTATGTTCGAAATAAAGAATTGATGAAATTTTTGGTAAGGTAGGTCTA
Source organism: Ctenocephalides felis (assembly GCF_003426905.1). Taxonomy (NCBI): domain Eukaryota; kingdom Metazoa; phylum Arthropoda; class Insecta; order Siphonaptera; family Pulicidae; genus Ctenocephalides; species Ctenocephalides felis. Next base: position 24,525,948 of record NW_020538040.1, read on the forward strand.
GCGGTTTCGGAGATACAGAAAAAAAGATAAAATAAATTGAAATTTGGCGGTCAAAAATGATCATCAGACATAAGCACATCAAATTATCAGATATTTAATAAAATTTTCAAAAATGAGTACTAATTTTGTTACAATTTTGTTGGATTCCGTACCAAGATTGTAACAAAGATTGGTTCAAGCAAATTTCGAAATTTTCTGAAAAAAAATTCAAAATTTCAAAAATGAACCAAGTGTTTTTTTGCAATGTTGTTTTGATTGAATTTTGAAGGACCAAATTTGTTATAAACACTTTAATTCATAAATTTATGTATTTATTTTCTGTTGATTACAAATTATATTCGTATTTATAATAAGTTCAATATTGGTTTTGATAACGTATTGATTGACTTGATTTATTTGTGTGATTATCGATTGATGATTTTTTGTTTTTATATCAATATTTATCGCACCCTTTGATATGGAGCGAACACCAAGTTTTATACTTCAAATATGAATTTTAAATTTACAATATTCTAATCGGAAGAAACCTATCCTCAGATGGTTTCATTCGGCAACACTTGCTAATATAAACTTTATCAAGTGCTTTGCGCGATAAGATTGCTTTGTATATTTTATGAACGACAAAATATATAGTGATTATAATTAACCATTTAAAAATGTTTAAAACAATTATTATTAATCAATATTTACTGATTACTGATTTTTCATTCTCGAATATTTAATTCTGGTACGGAAAGTTTCGGCAATTTGCCTTAAGGCCCGATGCCATGCACCACTAGTTAATTGATAATTTTGATAAATTTTTTTAATTTTTGTAGGATTTTTTGACGGAACATTTTGCATTTTCATTAAACGGTTACGGAAAGGATAGGAGGTCCATCAATCATGCCGAGAAACTGGTCAACGCGAGTCTTAATAAACATTTTTAAATTTTTGAGGTCAGTAAAAGACAATTTTCAGAATAAAAAAGTGGCAAAATTATGTTGACATACATACTCAAAAAAGTTTTTTAATTTAATATTTATTTGTAATAGATATTACATTAATGAAATGAAATGTATATAAATATGAAAACTGCTTTTCATAATCTCTCATACCAGGCATCTCTGTCTGACTGAGATATGAAAATAATGTATATATATATAAATAAAAAAATAAAAACTAAAAATAAAAAAAAAGTTTTGTATTCAGTTTAATTTTACTACTATTATTATTTTCAGGCAAAAGAATCGACGACAAATATTGTCTGAGAGATCAGGACAAATTTCCAAGGAAAGAGAGATCAAAGTATAGTGTTCTTACACTATTGACCTTAGAACATGCATGTTTTTGTGTGCATGTTCTAAAAGACAATTTGAACAATCAAAGGAAGAATTTAAACCAAATCTGAAAAAAATTTGGCGGTCAAAAATGATCATCAGACATAAGCACATCAAATTATCAGATATTTAATAAAATTTTCAAAAATGAGTACTAATTTTGTTACAATTTTGTTGGATTCCGTACCAAGATTGTAACAAAGATTGGTTCAAGCAAATTTCGAAATTTTCTGAAAAAAAATTCAAAATTTCAAAAATGAACCAAGTGTTTTTTGCAATGTTGTTTTGATTGAATTTTGAAGGACCAAATTTGTTATAAACACTTTAATTCATAAATTTATGTATTTATTTTCTGTTGATTACAAATTATATTCGTATTTATAATAAGTTCAATATTGGTTTTGATAACGTATTGATTGACTTGATTTATTTGTGTGATTATCGATTGATGATTTTTTGTTTTTATATCAATATTTATCGCACCCTTTGATATGGAGCGAACACCAAGTTTTATACTTCAAATATGAATTTTAAATTTACAATATTCTAATCGGAAGAAACCTATCCTCAGATGGTTTCATTCGGCAACACTTGCTAATATAAACTTTATCAAGTGCTTTGCGCGATAAGATTGCTTTGTATATTTTATGAACGACAAAATATATAGTGATTATAATTAACCATTTAAAAATGTTTAAAACAATTATTATTAATCAATATTTACTGATTACTGATTTTTCATTCTCGAATATTTAATTCTGGTACGGAAAGTTTCGGCAATTTGCCTTAAGGCCCGATGCCATGCACCACTAGTTAATTGATAATTTTGATAAATTTTTTTAATTTTTGTAGGATTTTTTGACGGAACATTTTGCATTTTCATTAAACGGTTACGGAAAGGATAGGAGGTCCATCAATCATGCCGAAAAACTGGTCAACGCGAGTCTTAATAAACATTTTTAAATTTTTGAGGTCAGTAAAAGACAATTTTCAGAATAAAAAAGTGGCAAAATTATGTTGACATACATACTCAAAAAAGTTTTTTAATTTAATATTTATTTGTAATAGATATTACATTAATGAAATGAAATGTATATAAATATGAAAACTGCTTTTCATAATCTCTCATACCAGGCATCTCTGTCTGACTGAGATATGAAAATAATGTATATATATATAAATAAAAAAATAAAAACTAAAAATAAAAAAAAAGTTTTGTATTCAGTTTAATTTTACTACTATTATTATTTTCAGGCAAAAGAATCGACGACAAATATTGTCTGAGAGATCAGGACAAATTTCCAAGGAAAGAGAGATCAAAGTATAGTGTTCTTACACTATTGACCTTAGAACATGCATGTTTTTGTGTGCATGTTCTAAAAGACAATTTGAACAATCAAAGGAAGAATTTAAACCAAATCTGAAAAAACATTTGAAAATCTGCTATTTCCAGGATCAATACTATTTTGAATAGATGGCGAGAGTAAATTCTACTCCACAGTTGAGCCGTATGTTGCCAGATGTCTCTTTATAAATATATTAATCCGTTCCAGATTTTAAATATGCCATATGATAACAGCCACAATGGCTTAAAGTGCAGAGAAATCATAAAATTAGCAAATCCAATTTTTGGGGGAAAACAATATTCTGCTTCGAGAACTCAAAACAATTTAAAAGCAATTGAATAATGGAGCTTGTTCCATCTCTATCTATTCTAAGAAACAATTTGAACAACTAAAGCACAAACTTAAACCAAAGTAAGAAGTTAAACCAAATTAAGAACTTAAACCAAATCAAGAACTTAAACCAAATCAAGAACTTAAACCAAACCAAGAATTTAAACCAAGAACTTAAACCAAATCAAGAATTTAAACCAAATCAGCAAAAACGTTGGAGACTCTGTTATTTCCTGGTTCAATACTATTTTGAATAGATGGCAAAAGTAAATTCTACTAAACTGTTCAGGCGTGTGCTGTTAGATGACTCTTTTTAAATATATTGATCAGCCCGAGATTCAAACCCAAAATCATAAAATGCATCTTATGCAAATATCATAAAAAATTAAAAATATCAATAGATGAACATTCATAGTGTTTGAAGTTATTATCTTTACATACTATTCAACATGACAATAATATACCACTAATAACTGAATCATTCAAGATTTTCTTTGGAACAAGAAATTCAAAATAAATATCGTATTCATTACAAGTATTATATTATGTTATTCTGGATATGAAATAAAAATAAATTTCAAATCCTCCGAGTAAAGGGAATTTTCTGCTGTAACGTGATATTGAAGTTGCTATAATACAAGTCCATAAAGTTTGGAACAAGGAATAATGCAGATGATTGATGATTTGTTAGAGAGGAAAATATATACTTTAAAAGTGCTGTCACATCATGATCTTATTTAAAAATCTAACTTTCTAGAATATTATGTATTATATGAATATAAAAGTATGTGTGTGTGTGTGTGTGTGTGCGTGCGTGTATGTGAACAGATTTTTTACCGTAAATCGACGTTTTCTCCAAAACGGTTGGACCGATTTCAAAAATTTAAAAGCCATTCGATGTATTTTGATGAGGACTAGCGTTTCTGAATCTGAACTAGCGGCCGAGCCGTTTCTTTGTAAATCGCAGAAAAGTGAGAAAATTTTCGTCCACGTTTTAGCCCGCAATTCTTAAACGATTTTGAAAGTTCAAAAACCGTTCGAAAGATATTGGTTGGGAATCGTGCTGATTAGTTTTTGGTAAAGATTGGCCGGGCAGTTTTCTTGTAATAAAGTTTAAAAAAAAAATTAGACGATTTTTATTATTATTTTTTTGACGGTAAATACCATAGTCTTCTAGACCATACTAAAATATTACAGCCCTACGACAACTCGTTTAGCTTAAAAAATTCATCAAAGTTTGCAAAAATTAGTATCGTTCTTTTGGCATTTGTCAAAATTAGACCTTTGATCTACGTTTTCTCAGAAACGCCTGAACCGATTTCAGAAATTTAAAGATCATTTGATGTATCTCAATGAGGACTATCGTTTGTCAGTTTTGTGAGACGATCTGCCAAACCGTTTCTTTGTAATTTGAAAAAGAGTGTTAAACTTTTCTTCCAAATTTAAGCTAAAACTACCGAATCGATTTTAAAAAATCAAAAACTGTTCGAGAGATATTAGTTGGGAATGATACTGATTAGTTTTAGGTGAAAATCTACTGAGCCGTTTTCTTGTAATTAACTGTTGAAAAAAAAAATTAAGCCGATTTTTATGGAACTTTGTTTGGCGATATATATCATGGTCTTATAGAACTTACTGAAATATTATGGCCTAACGACAAGTAGTTTAATTTTAAAAATTCATCAAAGATTGAGAAAAAGAGTGTTTTTTTTTAACATTTGTTAATATTACAATTAAAGGATTTACTTGGTATAATGGCAGGAGTACTTGGTCTTAATGAACATACTAAACCATTAAAGTCCTGCGGAAACTGATCCAATTATATAAATTGTTGATTTTTGAAAATTTGCTTTTAGAAAATACTCCGAGTTAACGTGTTCGATCGTTTTCAATTATGTGTCACAGATGGCGCAAAAATTTACTTAATGACGTATGTTAATAACAAATATAAGAAACCTTCAGTTGGCGTGCGCTTTAACTAAGTGTTTATATTAAGAGCTAATACTATTAGAGATTCATTTTTCATTCATTTGGAAGTATTTGCGCTCTTGGGAGCAAAGAAATTCAAAAATGTCCTTGTTAAGGACCACCCTAATATATATATATATATATATATATATATATATATATATATATATATATGATTTGAATATGTATGTACATATATGCATTACAATGTATATATGTATACATACAATGATATATACATATGTACACGCAATATCCTTTTCAAATATGAAAAACGTATCAGAGATAGATGTAAAGCCAAAAAGGAAATGAAAAAGAGCAACAGAGTGCTTTGTGGTTATTTGAAAACGATTGTCTATGAACATGTAACGTATTTTTATACGTTTTATACATATATAGGTTTATATAAACCTATATCTTGTGTACGAGCATAATAAAGGGTACATTTCTCTCAGATATTATATATATAATTAATATCTATATTCGTCGTTTAGGCAGCATTTTGCGGTTACAAGCCATAGGAACCAAATTACACATTTGAATATTTCAATAATTTTTATTGTACAAAAACGAAGTCATACATAGGCAAGCCGATTATAAATACAATTTATTGATATCAAAAATTCAACATATTCTCTTTGTTATTATTTATTATTTAATACCCTATCGTGATGCTAATATTATAGAAACTAATAGTATTATTTCATATTGTATACTTTTTGTCGTATTGGAACTAATAGATTTATTTATGGTGGTATTAATATTATATCAATTATTATAATTATAATATAACAATAGATTTATTTAGGTTATAATTTCTTGTGATAATATTATAGATTTCTTCTTGTAATAATATTATAGAATCTGATTATTTGTCATTGTACAAATCAATAATTATAATTTGATTAATTATGGAATATGTCATTAGATATAAAAAAATTACTTTTTAAATTTTTTGCAAATAAATCAAAGATTTCTGATTTAAAATACATTACAATTACATCTATATATTAAAAAAAAATTATGCACGCTCCTAAAATTCAACTGCAATATCAAATTGTCATACTGAACTGCGTGGGAAAACTTAATATTAAATACAATTTTGTAATTACCCCACGGTTCCAGGGCAGCTTGATATCAATTAAGAAATATTGAGTAATAAACTTACAAGCATGTTAAAATCAAGTTAGCATTTAGTCCCAATCGAATAGCAATGTAGTTGGAATCCACTCAGAAATAGGAATTTTTTGTATGATATAAGTTATAACCAAAAGGGAAATAAATTATGGTGGAATGTAGTGATAACCTAGTAAGAATGTAATGAGATTCGAGTCCAAATGTAAAGAAACTAGTATAAGTTTTGAATAAGTTGCAAACAAGAATGCAACAAGATTCAAATGAGAATTCAAGAACAATATTTGTATCTTATAAGATTCTTGTTAACTTCCCGTAGGGTAGTTATAGTAATGGGCCGAAAATCGAAATTGAAAATTTTTGCTTTTCTCGACGTTTTGAAGGTTTCTGAACATTTTGGCATACCTCAGAAAAAATGAATGTGTGTGTATGTGTATGGATACAACTTTTCGTCCACGTTTTCGGGCGCACGAATCAACCGATTTTAATGGTTAAAAACATTCGATTCCTATTGATAGGGAGATGTGCTGATTAGTTTTTGGCAGGTCCAGCCATTTCGGAGATACGGAGCAAAGAGTCCGGAAATAGAAATCGAGTTTTTGAGAGATCGGAGCATCCGATTTGAATGATTAAAAACATTCAATTCGTAATGACGGGGAGAAGTGGTCCACTGGTTTCGGATATACAGAGCTAAATGTGCAAAAAATGGCAGTTTTTTATTTTAATACTGACTAAAGTCCTAATATACTTTAAACGAATAATTTCAACTTTGCAACTCATTTTATATAATTCTTATAAATATTAGACAATGTTACAATATTTATAATAATCTATTTGAAAACATTTGAACATTTCGTTACGGTACGAGAAGTTCCAGCAATTTAAGGCACGATACCATGCACCCAACTAGTTGAATATGGTATAATATTCAATTATTTTAAATATAATAATGTATGTGATTGAGATAAGATTCAAATAAAAACTAAACTTGATCCAATTGTTCAAATACGAATTTTATACTAATAGGATTCTTGATAGAATCCAGCTGGCATCAAAATGGGAAAAGGTTCTAGCTAAGAGGCACTTGTAATTAAAAAATTTGGTAATATTTATTATATTTTAATTTATTTTAGTAATATATAGTACAAGTAATATCTACTAACAAGAATCGACGAGAATCGAAAACGCACGTACGACAACGAGTTTTTGAATTCTTAAAATCGAATCAGGATTACGGGCTAAGACAGGACGACAATTTTTCATGCTATTTTTTAGCTAATATGAAGCACCATACTAATTTCAATTACATCAGATGATTTTAAAATTTTTGAAATCGGTGCAGCCGTTTACAAAAAAAGTGGACGAGCAATAAAAAAAAATCGGCTCACACACACACACACACATACATACTTCAGCCAAATTAGGTTTCAATCATTTCATAATGACTTGATGTGTCGAGAAAACATAAAATTGGCAATCGGATTTTTAGGCATAAGCAAACTTCTCCTTCGGGAAGTTTAATAAAGTGATTCTACTTTATAGTCCAGTCAGCAGTTATGCGACAAATATTCTTGGCTTTTACGACAGTTGTATGTGACAACTATTCTTGCAAGTAACTTAAACAGAAGGGTGTTACCGTCCCCAGCACCCTTTTACCCTAATATTTGAATCGAGGACCCAACTTCTACCACAACACATACATCAAAACAAACAATTTTTCTCAGGTCCGCCAAAATGATCAGGAGGTGATAACGTAGAAGTCAATATGTGTTCTTCAGAGCGTTGATGCTCGAACCACCTCAGATGTTACACGCT
>NW_020538040.1:24534859-24607296 GCF_003426905.1 Ctenocephalides felis
GACAGCACTGAACTTAATTCTTCATCGGCTGGCATTTTGGCAAAAGGATCAAAATGAACTCCCGAACCAAACAAAATCACGCACTAAAAATCACTTTATATAAATTCGGTACGAATTATACTAATTATTTAAAAGTCGAAATGGTAAAGTCGGTTTGGTAAAATAGAATATAAGTCGGAGCACGTGAATTTCGTGTTTCGTTCGTATGCGATTACTACCGTGGAGCAACACGTGCTACCAGTTCCAGCGTTTGCAACGGAATGAGTTTGAGTTTGAGTTTGAGCCGAACGAACGTAGTACGATACGGCGAAACGTGTTAAGCTGGCCCGCCACACGCAGAGTCGCACTAGGGGACCGGATCGAATATTTCGGGAGGGCACTTTTATTTATATGTGCATTTTATGTTTGCCGCAATCTACAAAATGATTTCTTTTAAATTGTACGGAAAAATTTTGCATATAAGTTATTTATTATTTTTATTTATTTTTTTATTATTTTACCCTAACTTAGATAATTTCATTAATTTATATAATTATATATTTATTAATTTTAATATTAATTAGGTTTTCTTGGGGTAAGTTATAGTAATCGTCAAAAAATATAAAATGAAAATTTTTGCATATCTTCACATTTCAGAGGTTTCTGAACATTTTGGCGTACATTTGTGTGTGTGTTTTGCGTGTCTACAATTTTTCGTCTACGATTTCAGGCGTGCGGATCAGCCGATTTGAATGATTCATCTAGTGGTGCATGGCATCGTGCCTTAAGACAAATTGCAGAAACTTTCCATTGTACGGAAATATTTTGCATACGTGTTATTTATTATTTTCATTTTTTTTTATTTTTTCCCTAACTTACATAATTTCATAAATTTATATAATTATATATTTATTAATTATAATATTAATTAGCTCTTCTTACTTAGGGTAAGTTATAGTAATCGTCAAAATTCAAAAGTCAAAATTTTGCATATCTTCACATTTCAGAGGTTTCAGAACATTTTGGCATACATAAAAAAATGGATGTATGTGTGTGTGTTTTGTGTCTACAATTTTTCGTCCACGATTTCAGGCGCACGGATCAAACGATTTGAATGATTCATCTAGTGGTGCTTGACATCGTGCCTTAAGGCAAATTGCAGAAACTTCCCATTGTACGGAAAAATTTTGCATAGGTGTTATTTATTTTTTTCATTTACTTTTTTATTTTTCCCTAACTTACATAATTTCATAAATTTATATAATTATATATTTTTTAATTAACTTCCCGTAGGGCAAGTTATAGTAATCGCAAAAAAATCGAAAATATTTTTTTTTATATATCTTTACGTTTCAAAACCTTCTGAACATTTTGGCATACCTTAGAAAAGATGGATGTATGTGTGTGTGTGTGTGTGTGTGCGCGCGTGTATGTATGTGTCTGCGGATACAAATTTTTGTCGACGATTTTGGGAACACGGATGAAGCGATTTGAATAATTAAAAAACATTCGATTTGTATTGATAAGAAGACGTGCTGATTAGTTTTTGGCGAAGGCAGGTCTAGCCGTTCCGAAGATATGGGCAAAAAGTGCCAAAAACGGTAACTCAGTTTTTAAGAGAACGGAGCGTCCGATTTTAATAATTCAAGAAAGATTTTACTTGTATTGACAAGGGAAAGAACTGATTAAATTTTTGGGAAGGCAGGTCTAGAGGTTATGGGCTCTCAATAAAAATAAGTTAAAAAAAATGTCATTTTGCGGTCAAAAATGTTCATTGGACATATGTACATCAAATCATCAGATATTTTATAGAGATTTTAATATTGTGTACACATTTTGTGTATTTTTTTTTTGGGTTCTGTACCAAGATTTTCAATTACGGTACGGGAAGTACCAGCAATTTTCCTAAAGGCACGATGCCATGCATCCCACTTTTTCGCACAGTTTTCGATTTTTTTGCAATTACTATAACTAACCCTACGGGAAATTAAAAATTTGGAAACAAGTTATGTACGTATTATTTTTATTTATTTATTTTATTATTTTTCTCTAACTTGGATAATTTTATATAATTATATAATTACATATTTACTTATTTAATACATTTAATATTAATTAACTTCCACTGGGGTGAGTTATAGTAATCGTCAAAAAATCTAAAATAATTTTTTTTGCATTTTTTGTTTCAGAGGCTTCTGATAACTTTGGCCATAGACCAAGACCATAAAAAAATTATATATATTTTTGCAAAAATCAAAAATGAAAATTCTTGCATATCTTCACGTTTCACAGGATTTTGAACATTTTGGCATACCTTGAAAAAATTGATGTATGTGAGTGTGTTTTGTGTGTCTACAATTTTTCGTCCACGATTTCAGGCGCACGGGTCAACCGATTTAAAATATTTAAAAAAGTATTCGATTCCTAATGATGGGGAGAACGTGCTGAGTAGTTTTTGGCAAAGATCGGTCCAGACATTTCTGAGATACAGAGCAAAGACTGCAGAAAATATTAATAAAGTTCTTGAGAGAACAGACCATCCGATTTAAATGATTAAAAAAGATTCAAATCGTAATGATGGGGAGAAGTGTTAATTAGGTTTTGGCAAAGACAAGTCCAGCCGTTTTGGAGATACGAAGGTAAATGTGCAAAAAACGGTAATTTTTGAAAAAAACAAAGCATCCGCTTTCAATGATTTAAAGATTATTTTGCTTGTATTGACAGTGTGAAGAAACGATTGGTTTTTGGGGAGATAAAAAAAAAAAAAATTAAAACAAACTTTTTTTTTGTATATCAAAAATAATTGGATTTTAATTTTAATTACCCTTAACATCATAATGACACGATTCGCACTCGTTAGTGTATTGGTAAAATCCGAACACTTCAACCTGTCAATTTGATGATCGTGCGACAAGAACATCACCATGCATATAGGAATTTTGAACACCTGTTTTCTCGTTCGCACAATCATCCGTCATAAAAGGATTATTTAAGCGAATCGAAACATTGAAAACCGTAAATAAGGAACAAAACCGGCTTATTGCACAAGATTTTTTTAAAATAAAAGAACAAGCGCAAAATTCGTCAGATTTAAAAATGCAATATGGGCTTTAAATGTATTTCTTGGTTTTCGGTAGAAATAAGATTTAGATTTGTTCGACGTTGAGACATATTCTTGAATGTTAATTTTCAGCCAATCGTCGAAATAAAAGAAATAAATAAATAATAGAATATCTATACGTTTCGACACGGATTGTGTCAGCAACCCCTTTTGAAAAAATGTAATAATTTTATTTGTTCGCATGTTTGCCATAAAATGCATTCTGATTTTATGAATAAGTTCTTACTCATATCAATGTTGATATAATAATCGTATTATCGGAGTGTTGAACAATCTGCGCTGTTAAATGGCAACGAAAAATAACAAATTTTGTTTAATTATACTGTTCCGAGAAACGATGTTTTTCTATGTTCTACTATGACTAATTGCAATATCAGTAAATTTAATCGATAAATTTTATTTTCACTGAAAATTGTTTTATAAACATTTATGATAAGCTTATTGATGTAATGCTTAAGAATTTCTCACTTAAATATAGTTTAGCTTAAGAACTTACAATTATATTATAAATAAATCTCAACAATTAATTATGAAGAAACGACCCGGTCGGTCTTTACCAAAAATAATTATTACGATTTCCTACTAATATCTTTCAAACAGTTTTCGAATTTTTAAAATCGGTTCAGGATTTTTAGCTAAAACGTACATAAAAATTTATGCTACCCATACCACAATGGAATAAGTCTGACAATGAGCAAATAGATCATAAATGGGCCGATCGTGTCATAAAACTATTCAATGCGAATCCTTATCAAGTTTCATCAAATGGCTTCCAAATTTTCATAATCGGTGTAGCCATTTTGAGAAATGTCAAATTTTGACTCACATACACACTCATACTTTTTCCAATTTTTGTGTCAAACGTTTTAGATTGACTTGAAACACCAAGAGATCATAAAATAAGCAAATCAGATTTTCTGCAAAAACAAACTTTTCCTCCGAGAAGTTAATAAAAATATACATATATAGTTTCAGAATCATTTATTATATCTCAAATAAGAAAATGGTCTTATAAAATCGTTAATTCATTATAATTCATTTTTATAATTAAATCGCTTTTCATAGGGCTCTAATATTGAGCGGCGTCAATTTGGGCACAAAATCTATTATTATGCCAAGATCCAGCAAAATTCCAGGCGAGCAACAAAATTGATAAAATATAAACAGCATGATTTCACAAAAAATATTTTTACATAATTTTTATTCTGATATATTTTGTGCTCATTGTTTAATTATAATAAAAAATAATTCTTTATTTGGGTTCTTGCTGGTATGTATTTCTTGTGAAAAAAAATTTTTTGGTTAGTTTATTACTTTTTAATAAATTTAGAACTAGTAAATGATGACACAAAAAGATTAACGTATTTTCTGATGTTTATCTAATTAATAAATAAAAGCCAAACTGATGTAATTTAATACACTTAAGAGTCTTTATTCGACTTAATTTCAGTGCGATAATAAAAAATTGGAATAAATATAAAACCGTTGAAAAAATAATAAATGTAAAAACTCATTCTCGAAAAAAGCAATATTATTTGATTCATATACATTGAATTTGTTAATGATTTGCGTTGTAGGTACTTCGAACAGGAAATCCAAATGAAAACAAAAGTTTGTTATAAGTATTTCTATTCGATGTCTTGGGACTATGGTATGCCCGTTTTCAGTTTTCTGTGAAGTGGTTTTTATAGTAAAAAATAATATAAGAAGATTTTTTTAAAAACAATAAAAATATTTTTAATTAGTTGTAAGTAGCATTTTGCTTTAAGGCAAGATGCATTAACTTCCCGATATGTGTAAATAATCGGGAATAAATAATATAGTATATATGATGTCGACCTGTGGAAGTGACAACCTGTCTAAATATCTGCCAGTCGACTAAGTACCTGCCTACCTGTTCACCCGTTTACCTGTCTAAGTGTCTACCTATTCACTTGTTTACCAGCCTACCAGACGATTTGCCTAATTGTCTACTTCTCCTACCTGTCTACCTTTTTACTTGTCTACATATCTACCTGCCAAATTGCCCACCTATCCTAGTCTATCTTCCTATTTGTCTACTTGTCTACCTGTCTACCCATTTACTTGTCCACCTTTCAACCTGGGGATCAACATTTCTACATCATATGAATCAATAATAATGATTTGCAATGATCTTTTCAGACCACCAAATGTGAATTTACTATCTTCTTTCCCGAAACCGCTGGACCTGTCTTTGCAAAAATGGATTTTACACCCTCATTACAAATAAAATATTGTTTGAATTATTGTCCCTCCCGCCTTCTCGTAAAAACTGAGTTTACATATTTCACTTTTTTGTTCATATTTTTATCTTTCCCAAAAACTAATCAGCACGTCTTCCCGTCAATAGGAATAGAATGTTTTTTGAATCATTCCAATCGGTGGGTCAGTGCTCGCAAAAGTGTCGATAAAGTATAGAACCGCACATATAATACAAACTTATACATACATACACACACACAACCTTCTTCCTGATGTATGTCAAAGTGTTCAGAAACCTTTGAAACATAAAAATATGCAAAAATTATCAGTATCGATTACTATAACTTTCCACATGGTAAGTTGAAAATTATAATGATTATATAAATTTGAAAATTACTAATTAGTCATTAATGTATTGTCTCACGATGGAAATATAATTGTTAGTTCTTAAACTAAACTATATTTAAGTGAGAAATTCTTAAGCATTACGTCAATAAGCTTATCATAAACGTTTATAAAACAATTTTCAGTGAAAATAAAATTTATCGATTAAATTTACTGATATTGCAATTAGTCATAGTAGAACATAGAAAAACATCGGTTCTCGGAACAGTATAATTAAACAAAATTTGTTATTTTTCGTTGCCATTTAACAGCACAGATTGTTTTCAACACTTCGATAATACGATTATTATATCAACATTGATATGAGTAAGAACTTATTCATAAAATCAAAATACATTTTATGGTAAACATGCAAACAAATAAAATTGTTATTACATTAACGCTCATACCCGGACGCCCAATCAATGGATTGGCATCCGATTTAGACATTCTACAAAGGACTATCAGAAAACTTGCTAATTTTTTATTTTGTAATAGGTGCAAATATATATGAAAATTTAAAAAAAATTACATTAACGCGTTCCGGATATAATTTTTTCTACAATTTTTTCTATTGAACAGCAATCAGAACATAACGTTAGTATGATAAATTAATGTGTAAAGTAATTTATGCAAATTCATATAATTATTATAGTAAAACAATAAGTACTCAAAACTACCAGGTTTATTTCTTTGAATCGTAGGAATATACATGATGATTTATATTTTTTAATGATTTGAAACACAATGCAAACACTTCTTACAATGCTTATAGGTCAATAAGAAACATCCTGACTTCAAAATTAAATATGGGGTATTATAAAAATATTTTATTTAGAGCACTCTATTTCTAAGCCAGCTCCTTTCATTATGACTACGTCATTGTTTGATTTTTCGTGGTCTGATTTTCCAGCAGTATCAAGGTTTTCCTGGAGGGATTTTTGCTCTGGAATGAGTATTTCATTATCAGTATTAGCCGCCGATGTTAATTTTTCGAACATTTTGTATGCTGATAGTCGTCTAGCCCTTTTCTTTGAACCAGCTGTTCCACTTTGCTCAAACGATCCTACAGAGCACTTTATTGTAAATTGTTTTGCCTGATGTGGCCCCAGATAGTCAGTTATCATAAACTCAGGAATAGGTAATTTTTGGACTTTACAATGATCTTTTAACTTAATAATTATATCATGACCAAAACACTTTTCAAAATTTTCTAATTCAATGTTCTTTGATGGTGGATCGATTTCAGATAAAAGTTCAGTAAGCTTTTTAATCGCCGATCTGGCTGCATTTTCCTTAGCCACTTTTTTTATTTTGCTGCTTCCTACAACTCTTATATCATTTTCTTTGTACTTCAAAGTAGTTTCATAAACAAATAATTGATCTTTAGTATTCGTACTCTCGTGGACTAAGTTAAATTTAGGTCTGATTAAACAAATTGCACATAATTCATACAAGCTACTTACTGGTGATTTTTCTGCCATTGCATAAAATCAATGATATATCAGAATATTACTGTGTCCTATTTCTGGTTTCTCGTTTTTTTTAGCAAAATGTATTGCCTTTCTTTTGCAGGATCCTAATTGTGATCAATCTTGCGTTTAATAACTATGACAATCACGAAATTATAAAACTTATATTATTCAAACTAATGTTGTGAATAACTGATGAGTATTTGTTTTGAAAATAAAATTTCTTCAAAGCTTACTTAAAATAAAATTTGTCAACAAAAAAAATACTGTTCCTTGTATAAAATATCTGATAAATTTTGGACAATATGTTAAATGGATTAGAAATGCTATATTTAATATACTCCCATAGGCCCCTACACTTATTAATCAATTGCCACATTTTAATTTTATTCTTTTTAACTTCCCGTAGAGTAAGTTATTGTAATGAGCCGAAATTTGAAAATTTTTACATTTCTCGACGTTTTGAAAGTTTTTGATCATTTTGGCATACCTCAGAAAAAATGGATGTGTGTGTGTGTATGTATGTATGGATACAAATTTCCAGACACGTTTTCGGGCGCACGGATCAACCGATTTAAATGGTTCAAAAAACATTCGATTCCTATTGATAGAGAAAAGAGCTGATTAGTTTTTGGCAAAAGCAGGTCCAGCCGTTTCGGAGATACGGAGCAAAAAGTACAGAAAATAGAAATCGAGTTTTTGAGAGAACGGAGCATCCGATTTGAATTATCTAAAAAACATTCAATTAGTAATGATTGGGAGAAGTGTTTATTAGTTTTTGGCAAAGGCAGGCCCAGCCATTTCGAAGATACGGAGCTAAATATGTAAAAAATAGCAGTTTTTGAGAGAACTAAGCGTCCGATTTAAATGATTCAAAGAACTTTCTGTTTATCTTAACAAAATAATTGATTTTGGAAAAAAAAACTTTTGTTTCAACTTTTTTTTTTCAAAAAAAATTTTTTTTGTATATCGAAATTAATTCAGATTTTATTTTTATTTCTGACTATAGTTCTAATATACTTTAAACAAATAATTTCAACTTTGCAATTCAGTTTATATAATTCTTTCTACTATGTGATAAATTTAATATTACAATTTCTGTAGTACTGATATTTTTTTATTGATGCAGTAATGAAAGCTATTAAGGGTAAAAGCTATTATCCTAAGACAAAAGCGATGTCAATATTGAAACCAGAAACCTGTAAATCCAATCTCATAGCTCTAATCTGTACAAATTATTTGCGTGTACTTTTTATATTTAACTTAAATTAAGCTGCATACTTTTCTGAATAATTGGATTGAAGAACAGAAACATGTATGTCTGCAAATGTGAACGTGAAGTGACCCCGTAAGGCTATTTAAATTTGAAATCATATTTAGATATATATTTTCAAATAAAAATAACATCACTACTGTTTAATGTATGATTGTTTGAGGCACGGGTTGAATCTGTAACCTTGTGCTTGCAAGACCAAAGTTCTTATCACTGAGTTACGAATAAGCCCACGTTGGAAAAAACAATTAGTTACCAAAGTAAACTAACCAGCTTCTAAAATAAATTTTGAATAGATTTAAAAACATTAAAATCGTTTTTTTATTGATAGGTTACCATTACCATTAAATGGATACTGTTTTTTCACTGATTGTTTTGATTGAATTTTAAAGGACCAAATTTGTTATAAACACTTTAATTCGTAAATTTATGTATTTATTTTCTGTTGATTACAAATTATATTCGTATTTATAATAAGTTCAATATTGGTTTTGATAACGTACTGATAGACTTGATTTATTTGTACGATTATCGATTGATGATTTTTTGTTTTTTTTATCAATATATATCGCACCCTTTAATATGGCGCGAACAAATACTTTTTGTTTGTAATTTAAATTGTTTCCGCCTCAATTCTTGAGAAGAACTCCATTATCTTTAGGTAATTAGGAAGTTGATGCAACTCGTCTTAAAGAAAAAGGCCACTTCTTTTTTAAAGAAAGCGTTTTTATCTTATTTTTTAATAGAAAAAGTAAAAATGTAGTTTAGGTAAAAAAAATGAGCGAGGTATATGCAGAACGTGCATTTTTGATGTCAAAGCTGCAACCCTTTAAAAATAACTCTGTCAGGCCATTTCTTTTCCTTTTTTTAACTTCTCGTAGGGTAAGTTATAGTAATGGCCCGAAAATCGAAAATGAAAATAATTCATAAAACGTTCTGCTTGTGTTGACAAAGCAATCGCTTTTGAAAAAAAAAATTCAATTTTTTTTTCAAATTTTTTTTTTTTTAATATCGAAAATAATTCAGATTTTAATTTTAATCTGGCTAAAGTTCTGAAGCTCACTTATATACTTTAAATAAATAATTTTAACTTTTTAATTCAGTTTATGTAAATATCTTATAAATATTAGAGTATTTATAACATTTCGTTACGGTACGGAAAATTCTAGCAATTTGCCTTAAGACACGATGCCATACACCACTTGTTTTATATTATGAAGACATTTATTAATTTTTCTTGACATGCAGTGCGTGGTTTGTTTTTGGCAGGTGCCCCAGTTAGGAGTTGTCCTATCCTGTTTTGATTAATCACTAATACTTAATAGCATTTTTTGACTTTTTATGATTTTATATGCAGCTATGCCATCGAAAGGCGATTTTCACTTGAGATTATATTTGAGATCTAAAACTTCAAGTGGTTTCATGCTGCCTGATGTCAAACTTTGGAGGGCCAGTTGAAACTTTGAAAGATATCAAGATATCAGCTAGAAATGATATCTAAAGTTATCTAAGGTTTTTTTGGTCTCTTATTAAATTATATTCGAAGCTATTGTTGTAATTGATTAATGCAATATTGTTAACTGTGTGTACAATTATTAACTTCCCGTAGGGCAAATTATAGTAATCGTCCAAAAATCTAAAATGAAAATTTTGGCATATATTTAAGGTGTTAAAGGTTTCTGTACATTTTGACATACGTTAGAAAAAATGGATGCGTCTGTGTGTGCGTGCGTGTGTGTGTATGTATGTGTTGATACAATTTTTTGCCCACGTTTTCGGTAGCACGGATCAACCGATTTGAATTATTCAAAAAGCATTCAATTTCTATTGAAAGGCGATTTGCTGTTTTGGTTTTAGGAAAGGTTGGTCCAGCCGTTTCGAGGATACGGAGCAAAGAGTACAGAAAATGACAATTAGGTTTGTGAAGGAACGAAGCATACAATTTGTATGATTCAAAAAACATTCCACTTGTATTAGCGTGCTGAAGAATTAATTAAGTTTTTGCAAAGGCAGATCCAGTGGTTTCGGAGAAAATTTTGAAAAATGTCTTTTAGCAGTCGAAAGTCAGACAGTATGGATCAATCGACATCGTATTAAAACATTTCAACAAATTTAAAAAAAATCAAAATTTCAAAAAAATAGATATCAAAAAATTTCTAAGTTTTTAAATATATCAGTATTTTTAAAAATTTACAAATTTAAAAAAAAAATCATATTTAATAAAAAATCAGAAAATCAAAATACAGAAAATTTGAGACCGTTCAAGTATTACGTAAGCACTATAGGGAGGCGGGGGGGGGGGTTGTTGATTTGCTTATTTTGGGTTGACATGGGGGGCAGGGGAATCTGGATGATGATTACGTCATAGGTAGTATTTTTATATTTTTACATTAATTGCAAAATGTTTACGTAAGCATGGGAGTAGACGGTAAGAGCTTTGCTTACTTTTGCTGACAAGGGGGATGGGGAGGGGGGGTAAATAATTGTAATAAATCTGCTTACGTAATACTTGAACGATCCCTTTTCAAAAAAAATCTGAATAATCTCTTCTGAGCTTTCAAAATTTTTAAATTACGGCACGGGAAGTTCTAGCAATTTGGCTTAAGGCACAATGCCATGCACCATTTTCTTTTTTGCAGATGTCATTATTGACCATATCCAGATTCTACTACCCTTGCATTTTTGAAACACAGCATTTAGGGCAAGTTTCCATGGACTACGACACGCTTGCACATAAATCCATGGTAAATCTCTTCGTCTGAGTCGCGGGTCATGGAGACTTACCCTTATAAACAACAACATGAGAGGACGAGTGTGACTCACGGTCGGGATTGTTTGTGGGAGTACAAGTCTGTTTGCATGCAGATAAAGATGCATTTGCATATTTTATTGCTCTGCGGACTCGCAAAAGCCATAAGTTGTAAAATGAAATGATGTATTTAATCTGTTTTTTTTTTTTTTATTTGCAGCGTGCAGGACAAACTCAATACTCGAAGAGATTACTACTATAGATTTTATCATAAAATCAAATATATGAACTTGAATATCGAAGAACGTGGAAAAAACGTGCGAGGAGAATCGTACGAGTATAAAACGCTTGAGCATTATTACTTTATGAGGTTTTTGCATTTTTTATGATATATATATATTTAACAGATCTATTGTATGTATTTATACTCAATAATGTAAATACAAACGAGTGTAAAAAATGGTATGGTAAAGTGATAGAGAATGGTATTAATAGAAATGCTTTAAGATTATTGAAATACGTACAAATATCGAAATCAGGAATTGTCACATTTTTGCGGTATTTACTGATTTTGGATAAAATTATATGTTGTGTATATATTTAAAGGCCAACTCACCGATAAAATATAATTGTTATGTTACGGTTAAATCTTCGTATAAATTGGTGGTAAAAACTGCCAAAAAGCTATATAATCGCTGTGCAATCAAGCGTTCAACACTAATAACTTAACTTCACGCATGTGTTATCAAGAGCACATTAGAAAAATGCACTTATGATAAAATTGTTTTTTTGATGATTGTAGGTTAGGTTTCATGTTTGAAACGCCTGATTCAAATTTTTACGTTTCAAAGATTGTATGTGTGTGCGTGTGTATATGCATGTTCGGATACAATTTTTTGTCCACGATTTCGGGAGCACGGATCAATTGATATCAATGATTCCAAAAACGTTTGATTTGTATTGTCGCGCAATGTGCTAATAAATTTTTGACAAAGGCAAGTCAAGGCGTTTCGTAGATACAGAGCAAAACGTATATAGTAGGTTTTGAGAGAACAGAGCATTCGGTTATAATGATTTTAAAACATTTTACTTGTATTGAGGTAATGAAGAACCGATTTTTGTGCAGGCAGAAATAGCGGTTTCTCTGAGATGCAGAAAAAAAAAAAATTAGTGGTTATTGGAGATATGCATATCATATTAATAGTTATTAACTTCCCACAGGTTAAGTTATAGTAATTGCAAAAAATCAAAAATAAAAATTTTCATATTGCTTAAGTTTCAAAGGTTTCTGAACATTTTGGTATACCTTACTTAGAAAAAATGGATGTATGTATCTCTCTGTGTGTGAAAGAGAGAGAGTATGTGTGAGTGTGTGTGTTCGGATACAAATTTTTGTCGACGATTTCGTGAACATTGATCAACCAATTTAAATAATTCGAAAAACATTCGATTCGTATTGACTGAGAAACGTGCTGATTAGTTTTTGTAAAGGCAGGTCCAGCCGTTTCAAAGATACGGGCAACAAGTGCCAAAAATGATACTTTAGTTTTTGAGATAAAGGAGCGTCTGGTTTGAATAATTCAAAATTTTTTTATTTGTATTGACGAAATAAAAAACTGATAAAATTTTTGGGGAGGCAGGTCCAGAAAAGTAAAAAAATGCCATTTGGCGATCAAAAATGGTCATTAGACATATGCACATAAAATTATCAAATATTATGTAGAAATTTCAATAACAAATATTGTTTATATTTCTATGGGTTCTGTATCAAAATTTATCCGTTAGACCGCGGCAAGGCACTTACGCGCTTCGATATTTTGTCTCTAAAGTAGCTACGCAGAGCGATAGCTTGAACTAGCTGTAAGTGGAATTCTGTCTTAAGGCAATTAGGGCATCGTGCCTTAAGGCAAATTGCTGGAACTTCCCGTACCAAAAATTATTATTTTTTTTAAAAACGATTAACATTTTTGAAAAAAAATTACTTCGAAAAAATAAGATTTTTGAGAAACTATAAATTTGACAAAAAATTACTTTTTTTTGAAAAAAAAATTGAAAAAAAAATTATTTAATTTTTTTTTTTTTAAATCTTTTTTTTGAAAAAAAAATGTTTTCTTTATTTTGACATATGTTAGAAGATCTGAACTTTTTTTCAAAGCAATCGTACTGCTTTAAATGCATAGAGACAAAATATAAAGCGCGTAAGCGCCGCGTCGCTGTCTAACCCATACGGAACCCATAGGAATGTAAACAAAATTTATACTTATTGTTAAAATCTCTATAAAATATCTGATAATTTGATGTGCATATGTCTAATGATCATTTTTGACCGCCAAATGGCATTTTTTTTACTTTTTTCGTTAGATCTCCGAAACCGCTAAACCTGCCCTTATAAAAATTTGATCAAATCTTCATCTTGTCAATACAAGTAAAATGTTTTTTGAATTATTAAAATCGAACGCTCCGTTCTATTAAAAACTGAGGTACCGTTTTTGGCACTTTTTGCCCCATATCTTCGGAACGGCTAGACTTACCCTCCGCCAAAAACTAATCAGCACGTCTCCTTATCAATAGGGATAGAATGTTTTTTTAAATTATTCAAATTGCTTCATCCGTGTTCCCGAAATCGTCGACGAAAATTTGTATCCGCACACACATACATACTACGCACACACACACACACACACACATACATCCATTTTTTCTAAGGTATGCCAAAATATTCAGAAACCTCTGAAACGTAAAGATATATAAAAATTTTCATTTTCGATTTTTTTGCGATTACTATAACTTACCCTACGGGAAGTTAAAAAAATTCAAAATTTTCAAAAAAATTCAAAATTTAAAAAAAAATTTAAAATACAAAAGAAAAATTTCAAGTTTTTTTTTTTAAAAAAAAAACAAAAATGTTTAAAAATCTAATTTTAAAAAAATTAAATTTTTGGTACAGAAAGTTCCAGCAATTTGCATTAAGGCACGAAGCCATGCAACTCTAGTAATATATCATATTTTCATATAACATGGTTCTGCGACAATGAGATTCGGTACTTGATCTTTGTTTTATATCATCAGCGATTTTCTGATGAAATTGCGTCTGGCAGATTCATCTGGGATAACTGCGCCGTGCGCACGGTGCGATGTAGGTCAGGGGCAATTCTGGCGTCAAATCAATATCATGACATTGAACAAGGCTGCGAGCTCTGCTGTTCAGGCAACAAACAATGCATTTATTCTGTTAATCCAGAATCGTATTACATAATATAATTTTAATGAGATCGTTCACAGTTGGAAGTTGATCATGCGTAGTAATTCGATGACCATATTTTTTCAAGCCAAAACCGGGACAGCAATTTTTAGTTATGCTAATCCAGGACGGGGTAGAGGTCTTTGAAATGACAAATGCTATTTAAGAATACAAAAAAAAGTTTTCATATATGATTTTTTTTTTTTAATCAGAATTGCAATCTTTCAGTAAGAACTTAATTATTCGATTATATATAATTCTTTTTATGTATGTTATTATATTATATCTTATATTTTTTATCTATATGTTTTTTCGCTTTAGAGTTTTGTATAAAATTATATTCAATTTTTTTCAAAATTAATTTGAATCAATTAGCACTTGTTTGTTTGTTTTCATATTTTCTGTTAATTTACCTATCAATTTAAAAAAAACGGGACAATCCGAGACAAAAGATCTAAACCCGGAACGAAAGATCTAAACCCGGGACAAAAGATCGAAACCCGGGACAAATATTGCTCTTAAAAAAACTCGGGACACAAGATGCAAATTCGGGACTGTCCCGGCCAAATCGGAACGTATGGTCACCTTAGCAGTATATGTATTAGATTAAAATTAAAACTATGACGCAAATAGACGGTGATAGTTCTTAACCCTTACAAAACGTGTTTACGAATATTCTAAAAATAAAACATTTAGGGGCCGATTCTGCCGTAAATAGACCAATGTTATGGCAAGGTTATGTTACGTAGCGTTTTGCATACAAAATTGTACTAAATACTGTCAACATGCCATGTACTTGCTGTGCAGTCAGGCACTCGACGCATAAAGTGTAACTTCACTCATATAAGATTCTTTTTTTGACCTTTACGCGATTTCTAGGTTTCGTTTTCTTTCTAAAACGCCTGACTGCACAACAACCACATAGGGTTTTTGATAGTTTTTAGTACCATTTTACATGAAAAACACTACGCAACATAGTCTTGCTATAACATTGGTATATTTAAGAGCAGAATTGGCTCATTATCAATATACCTAAGTAGCATTTTTTTATATTGAGATCACCCACGACTACGTAGTAAGAACGTGGATTAGCAACCAAAGTTTCCCGTTTCAATACCCACCTTGGCCAACTTGATATCAAGCAGTCAGATTTTTAGCAAAGATTATAGATCACAAAAGAAAAAATAGCTGTCCGAAGTATTGCTACAAAATATACATTCACATCACTATTTATTTAATATAATCTCATCAGAAAGAAAATGAAAGGTCAACTACGGTGGGGTGCCTTCTAAAAACACTAATTGTAAGTTAAGTAATGTACAACATAATTGCGTAAAGAGCAATTTTTTCTGATTGTTGTTCAAATATATAAAAAAATAAAAAAGTGGCATTCTGTCATATAACTAACTATATTTAATGGTAATGGGAAGAATGTCTCACAATATTCTTTCATGAATAGAGTTTGAGTTTAACTCAGTTCACGGATCTTCTCTAGAGCTGAACTACCCATTATTATTTATTTGTTTATTTAAAACTAATGTTGTTAAGAAATTTTTTTTTTCAGATTTTAAAAATTCTGCATTTTAGATAAATTATGGCCTGGCCCAATTTAATAGAAGACTAATGAATTATAACTAATAATAATGAAACCTATCAAATGTTAATGTTATTACCAAATGTTATTGAAATTTTAAAAATATAAAATTATTTTTGACGATTAATTAAGAAAAATGGGCCTGGGTGTACTTTACCAAATCCTTATCAATAACATCATTATTATTTGATAATTTTGATAAAAAATTTCAATTTTTGTATCTTTGCGACAACTTTGACGATTTTTTTTGCATTTTCATTAAACTATTACATTAATGAGAGGAGGTCAATCAATCATGGCGGAAAACTGGTCAACGTGAATCTTAATAAACAATTTTGAATTTCTGAGGTCAGTAAACGACAATTTTCGGAATGATAAAATGGCAAATTTATGTTCACATACATACACAGACAGAAGTTCTTGATTATAATTGGCCCATAATAGGCTTATAATAAGCCGGTAGGTCCACCATTGTTTGACCCGGCGGGTAGCGTATGGATCTAAACCCACTGGGTTATAAATTGGCCCATAATGGGCTTATAATAACCCGGTAGGCTTTACATGGAACCAAACAGGTCGACCATTGTTTGACCCGTGCTGCATGGGTATTGTGCCCATACAATACCCAATTTTACTACTATTATTATTTTTAGGCAAAAGAATCGACGTCAAATATTGTCTGAAATCAAGATAAATTTTTGAGTAAAGAGAGATCAAAATATGATGTTATTACACTATTGACCTTAAAACATGCATGTTTTTCTGTGCATGTTCTAAGAAACAATTTGAATAATCAAAGCGAGAATTTAAACCAAATCTGCAAAAACATTTGAAATTGCCATTTCCAGGTTCAATATTATTTTGAATAGATGGCAAGAGTAAATTCTACTCCACAGTTGAGCCGTATGTTGCCAGATGTCTCTTTATAAATATATTAATCCGTTCCAGTTTTTAAACATGTCATATGATGGCAGCCAGAATGACTTGAAGTGTAGAAAAAACATAAAATTAGCAAATCCAATTTTCTGGCGAAAACAATCTTCTGCTTCAGGAACTCAAAATAATTTAAAAGCAATTGAATAAAGGAGCTTGTTCTATCTTTATCTATTCTAAGAAACAATTTGAACAACTAAAGCACGAACTTAATCCAAAGCGAGAGTTTAAACCAAACCAAGAGTTTAAACCAAAGCAAGAGTTTAAACCAAAGCAAGAGTTTAAACCAAAGCAAGAACTTAAACCAAATCAAGATTTTAAACCAAATCAGCAAAAACGTTGGAGACTCTGCTATTTCCTGGTTCAATACTATTTTGAATAGATGGCAAAAGTAAATTCTACTAGGCAGTTCAGGCGTGTGTTGTTAGATGTCTCTTTTGAAATATATTGATCCGCTCGAGATTCAAACCCAAAATCATAAAATGCATCTTATTCAAATATCATAAAAAATTAAAAATATCAATAAATGAACATTCATTGCTTTTAAAATTATTATCTTTACATACTATTCAACAGGACAATAATATACCACTAATAACTGAATCATTCAAGATTTTCTTTGGGACAAGAAATTCAAAATAAATATCGTATTCATTACAAGTATTATATTATGTTATTCTGGATATGAAATAAAAATAAATTTCAAATCCTCCGAGTAAAGGGAATTTTCTGCTGTAACGTGATATTGAAGTTGCTATAATACAAGTCCATAAAGTTTGGAACAAGGAATAATGCAGATGATTGATGATTTGTTAGAGAGGAAAATATATACTTTAAAAGTGCTGTCACATCATGATCTTATTTAAAAATCTAACTTTGTAGAATATTATGTAATGTAAAGTTAGGTGTATATTATATTTTTTGTTACAAGCTTTGTACATTTTGTATTGCTTTCGTATAAATCTTCGACATTAGGTATACAATTATAATACTTTAGTTAATTATTTTATAACAAAATAATATTTTGAACATTATTTTTATATTTTTATTCACTGAAGAAAAGTTAAATTGGGACTAGAAGCGTCCATTACATAATTTAGTATTCTTTCAATCATTTAGATCAGTGATTCCAAAAAGGGTCGAATGGATCCCAGTGGTCTATGACAACACTCTGGGGGTCCACGTCAGGAAAAAATCACACATACATCCATTTTTTCTAAGGTATGCCAAAATATTCAGAACCTTTGAAACGTAAAGATATATAAACATTTTCATTTTCAATTTTTTTGCGATTACTATAACTTGCCCTACGGGAAGTTAATAAACGTATTAATAATATAATAAATATATAATAAAAATGTGTAAGTGGTACATTTTGTAGGCTTTCGAGTTGTGTTGGCAACATGTTTGAGTTTGTAAAGGCTCTTTGCTGACTATCGAAAGTCTTGGCTATATTCTTTGGGCTTTTGGAGATTGACATATTTTTTGAATACAAAAAATAACAAAATATTTAAGAGTAGAAAGGAGGTTCAGCGTTATTACTGATCTACTAACAAAAAAAGATATAGACTGGACATCATTAGCTAGAAGATGTAAGATTTAACCTTACAATTTTAATTTCTGCCAAATGTGGATAATTAAATTCTTTTCGCTTACTTTATTTTTCATTATTATTTTAAATTCAATTAATAAATGTATACAAGTAACATATATTTTTACTTTAATTATTCAGTAATAAATTTTAGTACAGTTAAAAATTTATAAAAAAATCGATATTGGGTAAATAGGGGGTTCATGGCTAAGACCAAAGCGTCCAACGACATGAAAATTTCTGGGGCTTATTATTTAGATGGATGCCTCTTCAAAAAACTTTGCTTTTATCAATCAAAGCAATGAGAAGAAAAAACTAACATTAATACAATTAACTTGCCAATAATCATGAGTTTTTTCATTTTAAGAGGATTTTATGTAAATAATAAGAATTGTGTTTCACAAAAATGTAGAGTAAGCTAAAGTATTTTTGCAAGGAATCATGTAATAGTTACGATGTCGTCCAAGGCTTATATCATAGAAATCTCTCCACATTTCTGTGAATATAACCCTTCTCTACATTTTTGTAAAACAAAATTCTCATTATTTCCCCAATTTACATAAAAAGAAAAAAATTAGCGATTATTGACAAGTTAATTGTAGTAATGTTAGTGTAAACTTTTGTGCAAAATTTTGTGCTGTGTACACATCTTTAGATGTAAGTAATCAAATTGTATGTCGAAACGTTTAGAATTAAAGATTAATTTATAAATCTTTGTTTTTTATGTATCGCCCTAAAAGAACTTACTCATATATCTCGATATCAAAATTGACTACTATAATTTGAATATGTGTATACATTAGGGTGGTTTTTTATATGGACATTTTTGAATTTCCTTGCTCCCAAAGGCTCAAATTGTTCCAAATTGATAAAAAACAATTGTCTGAAAGTTTTAGCTCTTAATATTGTCTTTTAGATAGAGCGCAATTCAATCAAAGTTTTGTATGAAAATAGCATTTTTAGATTTAATTTAGCGAACAAATGAATGAGTTTTATTCAAAATTTGTCGCTAAGTCATATCTAAAATTTTTTTTTAATTTTCAAAATTTTTGCATGCTATTTCCATACGAAGTTTGATTAAATTGCGCACTACCTAAAAGTTAAATTAAGAGCTAAAACTTTCAGAAAATTGTTTTTTTATCAATTTGGAACAATTTGAGCCCTTGGGAGCAAGGAAATTCAAAAATGTCCATATTAAGGACCACCCTAATGTATATACATATTTAATAATAATTTTGGTCCATATTAAGGACCACCCGAATATACATATATGCAATACAATGTATACATACAACGATATATACATATGTACACGCAATATCCTTTTCAAATATGAAAAACGTATCAGAGATAGATGTAAAGCCAAAAAGGAAATGAAAAAGAGCAACAGAGTGCTTTGTGGTTATTTGAAAACGATTGTCTATGAACATGTAACGTATTTTTATACGTTTTATACATATGTAGGTTTATATAAACCTATATTTTGTATACGAGTATAATATAGGGTACATTTCTGTCAGATATTATATATATAATTAATATCTATATTCGTTGTTTAGGCAGCGTTTTGCGGTTACAAGGCATAGGAACCAAATTACACATTTGAATATTTCAATAATTTTTATTGTACAAAAACGAAGTCATACATACGCAAGCCGATTATAAATACAATTTATTGATATCAAAAATTCAACATATTCTCTTTGTTATTATTTATTATTTAATACCCTATCGTGATGTTAATATTATAGAAACTAATAGTATTATTTCAAATTTTATACTTTTTGTCGTATTGGAACTAATAGATTTATTTATGGTGGTGTTAATATTATATAAATTTTTATAATAATAATATAATAATTGATTTATTTAGGATGTTTTAATTTCTTGTAATAATATTATAGAAACTGATTATTTATTTATATTATTTATTTATTTATTTGTCATTGTACAAATCATTAATTATAATTTGATTCATTATGGAATCAGTCATTATATATAAAAAACTAACTTTTTAAATTTTTTTTTAAAGATTTCTGATTTATAATACATTTCAATAATATTTATATATTACGTTCCTAAAATTAAAATGCAACATCAAATTCTCATACTGAACTGCGTGTGAAAATTTAATATGTAAATACAATTTTGTAATTACCCCACGGTTCCAGGGCAGCTTGATATCAATTAAGTAATATTGAGAAATGAACTTAGAAGCATGTTGAAATCAAGTTAGAATCAAGTTACTATTTAGTCCCAATCGAATAGCAATGTAGTTGGAATCCGAAATAGGAAATTTTGGTATGATGTAAGTTATAACCAAGAGGGAAATAAATTATAGTGGAATGTAGTGATAATCTAGTAAGAGTGTAATAAGATTCGAGTCCAAATGTAAAGAAACTAGCATAAGTTTTCAATATGTTGCAAATAAGGACGCAACAAGATTCAAATGAGAATTCAAGAACAATATTTGTATCTTACAAGATTCTTGTTTGGATATGGTATAATATTCAATTATCTATTATATAAAAATAAGTCAGGTTTTCTTTCCTGACGATATAACTCTAGAACGAACGAACCGATTTCGACGACTTTGCATTCGTTGGAAAGGTCTCGGACTCCGTGAGGTTTATAGCAAAGAAAATTGAAGAAAGATTTCAACAGAAAAGCGGAAAACATTTTTCACATACAGCGCCATCTCTGATACTTAGCATGTACTACAAACTGATATTTTTTGTTTGACTGCTACTCATTTGTTTGACAGCTACTCGTTGTTCTCTGCTCATTTAATTTCATGTGACAAACCGGCATTGTGTTCACTGTGAAATTGTGCAAAAAAGTAAAAAAAATAAGATATTCGTTTCCTAACATTTCAATTGGAAACCATCAAATCAATTACGTGTATTGTGCAATTTTTTTCTTCATCTTTTAATCACCAAACGAAATGTTACATAAAATGAAACCATCTGGTGGTGAAACGGAGTTCGCCTGGTTTGCTAGTTTTAAATATAATAATGTATTTGATTAAGATAAGATTCAGATGAAAATCAAGCTTTTAATCCAAATTGTTCAAATACGAATTTTATTCTAATAGGATTTTCGATAGAATCCAGCTGGCATCAAAATTGGAAAAGGTTCTAGCTAGGGGGGCATTTATAATTGAAAGATTTTAGTAATATTTGATAATTTATTTTAGTAATATCTAGTTAGAATAGTAATATCTAGTTAGAATCTCAAAAATCGACGAGAATAGAAACGAATGTACAAAAATCAAAAACGACTTTTTGAATTCTTAAAATCGAATCAGGATTACGGACTAAGACATGGACGACAAATTTTTCATTTTTTCGCTAATTACTAAGAAATAATACTAAGTTCATTTACATCAAATGTTTTTTAAATTTTTGAAATCGGTGCAGCCGTTTACAAAAAAGGTGGACGAGCAATAAAACAAATCGGATCACATACACACGCACAAACATACTTCAGCCAAATTTGATTTCAATCATTTCACAATGACTTGATGTGTCGAGAAAACATAAAATTAGCAAATCGGATTTTTTCACGAAAGCAAACTTTGCCTTCGGGAAGTTAATAAAGTGCTTCTACTTTATAGTCAAGTCAGCAGTTGTGCGACAACTATTCTTGGCTTTTACGACAGTTATATGCGACAACTATTCTTGCAGGGAGGTGTTACCGTATCCTGCACCCTTTTACCCTAATATTTGAATCGAGAACCCAACCTCTACCACAAAGAAACAAACAATTTTTCTCAGGTCCACCAAAATGATCAGGAGCTGATAAAACATAGAAGTCAATATGTGTTCTTCAGAGCGTTGATGCTCGAACCTCCTCAAATGTTACAACGCTGTATTATATGCTATATATTACATAATCACCGTACCGATATATTTCGATGAGGTACATTTACGCATCGCTAGATAGAGTAATTATCAGACATCCGGGATTCAAACCATAGAGATACGTTTCGAATAGACAAATTTACGTTCATCTTCCGCCTATTTCCCGGAACTGTGCACCCACACATGGTCGCCGTAGTACACGGACAGCTATAATTAAAACATACACCGGCAGCCGAAATGAGTCGTTGCCGTCGTTGCGTTGTTACGAAGGTAGGCCAATGAAAATAGGGAAACATGGGCTGATAGGGGCTACGAATTAAGTGCTGCCGCTGCTCTACGACGAAAATTGATGTAAAACGACAAATACACGACACACACACAAGAAACACATACACATCCATACATATACTACATATATATCGTATATATATGTATATAAACGTCGTAAAAATCAAAGTGATGGGGCACAAAGGTCGAATTTGACTTTGATCAATTATATTGTAAAAACCAAGTCAATTATATTATCACAACAAATAACACATGTTAAACAAACAACCATCTGACAATGTTCAGTAAAATTCCTAGCTTGGTCTTTTTTACCCAAATAAAAGGGGTGAAATGAAACAGCCAAGGGCAAACAGGTCCAATACACTATGTAAAATGAATATTAAACTATGAAGTAATTATAACAATTCTTCACAATTATACTAACATTAAATTATCACAAAAGAGTAAGTGTGCAATACATGTGTTATATTTAAGCTAGTTATAAAGCGATTACAAAAAACACAAAATTTTTATAAAAAAATCCTAAACAATATAAAACTATGCTCACTGACCCCATTTTAGAGCACGAGCTTTTTTCACTCGACTGCACTACATTTTGAAGAAAATTACACAAAACACGAATCTGCAAAGGATAATTTTCAACAATTTATAACGAATAAAAGGAATAAACTCAACATGCTGTGCGACACACAAAAATCTATTATCTAGATAATATGTCTAAATTTCTTACAATATCCACACATATGATAGAATCTTAGGTAAAAATATTTTATTGAAAATCTTTTCTTTATTTGTCTTTAACTACGTTTCTTAATTTGTCTCCTCGTATATATACACAAAATTAACACACTGTGCATGACAACGTGTCTTGAGGCAAATTCCTGGAACTTCCCGTAACAAATTAAAATTTTGAAAATCTGAATTATTTTCGATATTCAGAAGAATTTATTTTTGTAAATTAAAAAAAAAAGTTTAAATGATTTTTTTCCAAAAACAATTTTTTTGTCAAAAGCAAAAAGTTTTTTGAATCATCTAATTCAAATGCTTATTTCTCTCCAAAACTGCCATTTTTTGCACATTTGCTCCGTATTTACGAAACTGCTGGACCTGTCTTTGCCAAAAACTAATCACCAATTTTCCCCATTATTACGAATTGAATGCTTTTGGATCATTCAAAGCGGATGATCCGTTCTACTTTTGCCAAAAACTAATCAGCACACCTCCCTCTCAATAGGCATCGAATGTTTTCGAAACCATTTAAATCGGTTGATCCGTGCGCCCGAAAACGTGGACAAAATATTGTATCTATACATACATACACACACACGCCCATTTTTTAAGGTATGCCAAAATGTTCAAAAACCTTAAAAGCGTGAAGAAATGCAAAAATTCTCGAATTCTATTGGACGATTACAATAACTTACCTACGGGAAGGTAACTACGTATAAGTGGCATTTTGCATTAAGGCAAGTTGCATGAACTTCTCGATATGTTATACAAATATCGATTTAAACAATAAATATTTGATTCGGATATGATCTACATGTATAACAGTCTACTTATTTACCAATCTAAGTGACTATCAGTCTAATTTTATACCTGTCCACTTGTTTACCTATTTACTACTTGCAGCGACATGTCTACCTATTTACGTATCTACCTTTCTACCAGCCGACTTGCCTACTCGCCTACGTTCCTACCTGTCTACATATCTACATGCTTATCTGCCAACCGGTTTACTTATCTTTATTACGTGTCTACATCCCTACCTGTCAAGCCTTCTACCTATCAGCCTATTTTCGTATTTGTCTAGTTATTTACCTGTCCACCTATCTACCTATCATTTGGGTATCAAAATTTCTACGTGTATATGAATCCATAATAATGATGTGTAATGATCATTGCAGACCAACAAATGTCAATTTTTTAAGTTTTTTTCATGTAACTCCGAAAACGTGGGCCGGCCGTGGTCCCGTGGTAAGAACGTGGGCAAGCAAATCCTAGTCCCGGGTTCGAATCCAACCTCGGTCGATTCGGTATCAAAGCAGCTTGATACCAAATTTTCACTTGAAATCATAGATTTCAAATATGATTTCAAGTGAAAATGGCCTTTCGTGGGCATAGCTGTAGTGGCAACATGCCACTTGGAAGTAAAGAGGTACTAAGATTGTATCGCTTAGAAATACAAAGGAAGTCGAGTTGTATCCTTATACATCAGGAAAATGTAAGAGCTCTGACATCGTGCAACCATGATTTGAGTGCATTTTCAACTCCACCCACGGACCTGCCCTTGGAAGAAATATTCGTAAAAGAAAAAATGTAATAAACAGTAGAAATATGTAAAGAAAAAGTAAAATATATGTAGTGTGTAAGATAAAAAGAAGAAAAAATAATTAGTAATAAAGTTTAAAAAAAAAACGCTGCAACTTCCTTCGCAAAAATGTAATCAATTTTTCACTTTTCCGATACCAGTAAAATGTTGTTTGAATCATTCGAATTAGATGCTCTGAAAAAACTATTATAACTTACCATTAAAATGAATAATAAATAGTATTTATTAAATACTGATTTTATCATATTATTTTTATATCCATTAATTTTTTGGCAGAAAGCAAGCAAAGAGTATCCGAGAAAAGTATTACTAGATAAGTTTGAGAAAAGAAAAGAAAACTAGATTGAACCTATATAAAACAGTGGCTTTTGCACCATGTCACAAAGGAAAAATAACTGAAAGAACGATGACAAAATAAATAGATGATGAACGACTAAGGCAAAAAATAAAATGCAGGAAATTGAAAGCCAAGGCACAGGAAACAGAAGCACGGAAGCAGAAGTTTGAAAATAAAAAGTGATCTAAGGGAAGGAACAAGGGCAAGTTAAATGTGGTGCTCTCATATCAGGGACCTGCCTCCGGAAAAAAATAATTTTGAAATTATGTTATATATTTTCGACGTTTCGGATCTACGATAAGATATACTACCTTCAAGTTATTTGTTATTTGTTACAGTTATGAAGTGTACATTACAAATTATCATTATTATTTTTTATTCAATTTTATTTTGCAATCTGTATATATTTTTACATTAAGCAGAGAATGCTGACAAGTATATGGTAAAATAAAGTTGATTACAAATTAGTAGATACACCCGTATCTACTACTACTAATACTACTACTAATTAAAATATGAAAAAATAACTAAAAACAAAAGGGGAAAGAAAACAATAAAATATAGTAAAATAAAAGTATTATAGTTAATTATACTAATATAGGTCTCCGTGTATTTATTTTTATTAAAAATTATTATGAAACAATGTTTTTGACAATAAAAATATAATAACAAAAATAACATGTATGAACGAAAGAAAATTGCAAGATAGTCTAAACATAAAAAGTAAGATTTACTACATGGAAGCAAAATTATTTACTTGTAATTCTGATTATAAATCCAATAGCACTGTATTATTAAAAAAAAAATAATAAAATCAATTCATAAGCAAATCTTACTTGAACATAATAATAACAATTAATAATAAATAGTAGTCTGCCCGAAGGCAGGTTCATGACACGAGAGCACCACAAAATCAATGATTTTCTTCCCCTTGTTTGTTTATTATTGAAGTAAAACTTCTTTAAGCGCGACTAGGGTGTAAATCCGTACAAATGCAACGGAAATGTGTTACGGCTGAACTGTGCGTCATTCGCTTTCAATTAAATCATTTCTATATGGATCGATTGTGATTAGTCGTTGTGTATATGAATAGAGATCTGTCGTTGTATGCGTACCGGCATCAACGTTGTATGCGTACCGATATCAACAAGGAAATCGGCATAGATAAATAAACATTTTAAAGTTACATCGTAGTACAAATCTTGATTTAATGAAAAATGCCTGAATCAGAAGAATATTTTACCCCGTTCCTTGAAAATATTGATTAATAAGGTTAATGATTAGTGTGTTTATTGATTAGAAATTATTTTTATATTATTCGTAGTTTCTATAAATCTTTGAAGTTATTAAAATGGAAAAAATATTTTAGGCAAAACAGATATTACAGCTATTCAAAGAATGAGATTATATCGCCAGCGAAAAAGTAGAAAAAATACAAGCACTCAATAAATGTATGTTAATTTTAATTGCGTTGTTTAACAAAATCCACTGAGTGAACGAATATTATAGAATTTATTAATCAGCAATTACTTTATTTCTCTTATGAAGGTTCATTTCTAAATGCTAATTATAATGACAAATCGATCATGTCATGTTTGAAGTATGACTTTAATTACATTATTAACTTCCCGCAGGGTAAGTTATAGTAATCGCAAAAAAATCAAAAATGAAAATTTTCATATGACTTTAGAAAAAAAATAGATGTGTGTGTATGTGTATATGAACTATGTATGTATGTATGGATACAATTTTTCGTCGACGTTTTCGAGAGCACCGCTCAACCGATTTGAATTATTCAAAAATCATTCGATTCTTATTGGTAAGTAGATGTAAATTTTCAAAATTAAAAAAAATAGATTTCAAAAAAATACAAAGTTTTCAAAAAAGTTCAGAATTATCAAAAAATCTAATTTTTCTTTTCCGAGCCTTAAAAATTTTATTCTATATTATTTTATTCTATATTATTTCATCCCAAAAATCAAGTTTCAAATATCTATTAAATAGCTTTCTGTGAAGTCAATAAAAATTATATATCAATTACAAAATCGTGTTCTTGATGTAACAAACTATTTCCAAATACACGAAATACGAACAACAATCTTCGCTTAGTGCATAAGTTTTTACTCATGGTAACCTTTTTAAACTACAACAACTACTATGTTAATGTTATAATGGCCCATAAAAAACTCATCGAGGCCCCCTCAAGAGTTACATGGAGTGCAACGTGGACCCCAGAGCTAAAATAACGTAGAAAAGTGAAAACTAACAATGTATCGAACTAGAAAGTATGCATGTAAGTACCTCGTTCAGCTAAATGCGTATTTGCACTTTAGTTGATTGGTTTCGACATTTTTAAACAATTTATAAACCTGCCGAGTATTACGTAAACGACTATTAGAAAAAACTAGTATAGAGTAGAGCGGGGTTTGAAGGTCCGCGAGTTAAAAAGTACATCTCCATTTTCTCAAAAACAAATCAAGTATAAAATTTTAACAATACTATTTAAAAGTAAAAAAAAAGATGTGTAACCATCACCATCACCTTAATTCTGACCACGTCGATATCAGGAGATAAACCGCAATGTATGAATATTCATATCAAAAGTATTTTCTTTGTTGGTAGTTTTTTGAGTTTGAGCTCTTTCATTTAGTTTACAATATTTGAATATAATTTTTATGTACACGTTCTTCAATTGTTTCAGAGCCTTGATTTTTTTTTAAGTTAGCTTACATGTGGGCAGGGTAAAAATAACCAACAAAACCTTTACATTGGAAAAGATGTAAGCAATAAAAAAATAACAATAAAAACTAAATTAACTTGAAAAAAAAAACAATTTTACAAGGGATAAATTAAACTAGTAGTCATCCCAACTCTGCTGACGAATATTTCTAGCAAAATACCAGATCAAGGTTATTTAGAGTGTGATCTTTGTAAAAAATGTACCCATAAAATTTATATTTCGCATTGGTTAAATAATGTAGATATTATATCTTTATATTCCTTTAAATTAAAAATAAGACATTAGAACTGTTTACCCTCTGTGTGATCTTACCCCATCTATGGTAAAAAAAGAAGAGATGACAAAATTTAGAAAAATAGTAAAATAACATATTAATATAATTAGGAGTTAACTGTGAATTTTACTGCACATGGTTCAATAGTTGTTTTTTTTAATACGTATCATTTGGTGTAGACAGTATAATTACTGAAAGTCATATTGGATCTTTGTGCCCCCCGCCCTATCCTACATATTTTTTCAAATATATATATATATATATATATATATATATATACTCGTATATATATATATATATATATATATATATATATATATATATGTAAATATAATCATAAATGGAAATTTGCATAGCTTCAGGTGCACTTCTACTGTTATGTTTAATATAATAACAACATTATTATTCAATATAAAATATATACTTTGAAATTTTTTCTTATTCATTTTTTATTCGGAATGCAAATGTAACATAATAAAATCAGAAGGTAATAGGTACAGTTAATATGAAGGCAAAAATAAATTTTAACTGGAAAATTTCGAAATTGATATTCATTCGATCGATGTGTTTAATGGTTAAGATAAGAGTATAGCACAAACTAGTCCTAGTTCGATCCCAACCTCGGTCAGCTAGCTTGATATCAAGTAGTCGATATAATTTACATATCTAATATATATAGTCTACCCATAAAAGAAGAGTGGTTGGCCGCTGGGTTGTATTTTTGAGAAAGGTATATATTTGAAATTTGATTTTTTAGATTTCGCATTCACAAAAAATAGGTAATGTTTTATTTTGGCAATTATTTTTTTTTCTGAAAATTTATATAAGAAAAATAAAAGCTATTCTCATTATAAAAATCCTTTGAATATAAAATTTCAACGTGAGTGTATATTGTTATATGAATATTTGAAATTATACTCATATATAAAAAGAATTAAGTAACTAAAGACAGGAGCATTTCATGAATTTGATTGTTATATATAATTTATGATTTTTCTTGAATTTCAGGTGAATATTAAGAACAAGAATGTTATCTTAAATTGATAGAAGAATTTTTTTCATTCATAGTTTTATACTATGACATAGAGTAAATTAAAGAACAATATATTTCTCATAACAAAATTGAAATATTTTAAAATAATCTGAAAAAATCATATATAACATAGAATTTCAAAATCATTTTGTTATAAATTATTATCTTTAAAAATATTAATTATTTATTCTTATGCAAGTCTTAATCAACAATTCGAATGATTTAGGAAATCGACAAGCATTTGTTGGATATTATTTAAAATCTAGAAAGCTTTTATATAGTTTTTTTTAAAAAAAAAAGATTCTTAAAATTATATAAAATTCTCAAAACATTTGATTGGTTACAATTATTGTTAACATCTAGATGCCAAGCCATTATTATCAAAATTAAGGATTACCTATCTGTAGTTCAAATTTTTGTCTCACACCCAAAGACACAAAAAATCAATAATTATGATCCTATATATGCAAATGAGAAATAAAAAATGATGTTTAAACCATTTTTTTGGTATTGATAAATTGTGTGACTTTCAAGCATTCTGGCATTCTGACTTTCAAGCGGCCATGTTCGCACTTCTGTGTATGAAAATGTTATTTCAAGTCGAAGAGACTTGCAAAAGTCATAAATATTGACATTGGTTGTCTTGAAAAAGTAATACAATTAAGATTTATGCGTCATGTCAAAAAAAGTGCAATAATTATTTGGTAAAATATCAAAAAATCTGAAATGTGACCTGGAAGTTACGCGGGCCCATAAAGGGACGTTAACCAATCGTAATGCGTCTAAAAAATTCAAAATTGAGAGGAAATAGTTGAAATCAGTAAATAATTTCTGCTAAAAGTCGGTCAAGCCCCCAATTTTAGAAATTATAATAAATGAAGACCATAATTACATTTCAGTTTTGATCAATGTATAAATAGTTGTCATCGCTTGAACTATGGATGGCAATTGCAAAAAGGCATTAATAACAATTTCCTAGAAGTTAAATTACTGAAAGTAAACAGTTTAAGAGCATAAATTAGAAAATTAAAACAACATCTGTCTGTGACGAACAATGATGTCTGTGTATAATTTGATTAAAGCTTTAAACGCCGAGAACTGAAATACTAGATAAACCAATTCAAGTCTTGACAGTTTAAATGAACTGAAATTAATATAATGTGCACTGTAACGCTGCTCACGGTCCAATTTGTGAACTTGTCTTTAATTTACAATAATTGTTGGAGAGGACAAGAAAATACAATTAATTGCGGTCATTTCGAGCAATTTGATATGCCCATGTGTACACACATCGTCGAATAATATTACTGACACACAATCCAAATAGAAATATATACATACATACTTAGAAACGCACACACAGACACACACACACACACACACACACATATATATATATATATATATATATATATATATATATAGGTGTATGTGTCTATTAGGGTGGTCCTTAATATGGATATTTTCAAATTTCTTTGCTCCCAGGGGCTCAAATACTTTTGCATTGATAAACAAAAATTCTCTGAAAGTTTTAGCTCCTACAATTAACTTTAAGATAGTCCGCACTTCAACGAAAGTTTCTTATAGAAATAACATGGAAAAAATTCTATTTGTTTTTTAGAGTTTTATAACTTAGCGATAAGTGAATCAAAATTTTTAGAATAACATTTTATTTGCTTATTTTGATTATGAAAAAAAATTACAACAAAAATTTGATATATTTTATAAAATACGTATTTACATAGAAAGAAAAAACAAGTTTCAACATGCAATTTTTTTTTAATATTTAATTATGAAAAAACTGTCGATCTTTACCAAAAACTAATCAGACCAAATTTTCAAAATCGGCTCAGAATTTTTAATAATAAATAGCTGGTGCAGCCGTTTTTGAGAATTTAATATATACTCACACATTACTATTGGCAGGGAGACGTGCTGATTAGTTTTGACAAAGGCAGGACCAACGGTTTTGGAGATACGAAAATGGGAATTCGGTTTTTGCGAGAACGACATTAAATTAACATTCGATTCCTACTGATGGAAAGACGTGTTGATTAGTTTTCGACAAAGACAGGTCTACCAGTTTGGCAGATATAGAGCAAAAAGTGCTGAAAATGATACTTTTTAAGAGAACGAAACATACAATGCGAATGATTCAAGGCAGATCTAGTCATTTCAGAGCAAAAAGTTAAAAAATAGCAGTTATTGAGAGAATACTGATCAGATAGAATAATTTTAGAAACATTTTGTTTTTTTTTTATATTCTATAATATATTTTTTTAATTCATTTTCGTGATTATCTTTCTATGCAATTTCAAATCAACAATACAAATTTTAACTCAACATTTCAAATTCTATCACAAGACATTATTTACTTTTTTAAATATTTTTTCTATCAATTTGTTTTATCTTTTTTCTTTTTAATCCATATTTCTCATTTTTCTATCAATGCAATTGTGTCTTCTTCTTATATTTGTTGACAGTTTGAACAAATTATTAGTTTCTGATGGTTTCTGATGGGATAGTTTTTGCTAATTTCTATGAAATATAAATATATTTTAAATATTAAAAATGATTCGGATTTCAATCTTAATTCTAGCAAAAATTTTAAAACTCACATGTATACTTGAAATAAATAATTTCAACTTTGCAATTCAGTTTATATAATTCTTAGAAATATGAAAAGGTTCTAAATTCTTGATTCTAACTCCGTTTGATTAAGTTTTGTTTATTTACTTTTCATGTAAATATACGTCTATATATATTATATATATATATATATATATATATATATATATTTATATATCTTATATATAAAAATGGAGCAAGATATTATGCTAGGTATGCTAAAACTCAAAAACAGCTGAACCGATTTGGCTAGATTTAGTCTTGAAATGTTTGTGCTAATCCAGAGAGTGTGGGAAAGGTGAGAAATTATTTCAAAACAGTTTAAAAACTTGACATTTTTTGTAGAAACGTAATTTAAAATGAAACAATGGATGGTGGCTCATATGTCAAAAGTCAAATTGTTTAAACAGATTTTGTTCAATTAAATTTAATAGAATATTATTTAATTGTAAAAAGTAGTTTTGTTTGCAGTTTTATTTATACGCAACATTTTTGAAATATTTGAAATGACAATTTTCGGCTTCTCCAGAAATTATTTACAAATACCTTCTATGGTAAAAATAATAAAATAAATAATAATAATAAAATAGTAAGATTTCTTTTTTTCTGTGTTTTGTCTGGTTTGATTACTGAATGATGACACACATTAAGTGCCGAAACGTTTAATAGAATAAAAAAAATCCCTTTTAATCTTCATTTCAATCGACGATTGAGCTGCAAAATAATATATATATATATATATATATATATATATATATATAAATTTCTATATCCTTTATATCTAGTTAATAAATTATATACATTGGTTCCGCTAATGACAAACTCACTACATATTTCCAGCACATTTCCGCTGGCATTGGCCATTTCGAAAAATATATATTGCGATCAAAACAAGCGTAATATATATATATATATATATATATATATATATATATAAACGGATATAGTCGTCCATAAACATATATATAAATCGTAATGCGATGCTTCATATAGCAAGGAAGTCGGATAATACCTTTTCGCATACGCGCCATTTGTTAGAATTTTCCTCTCGGTCATCGCATCGACACAATTCATTTGCTTCAATTATGGCCGAAGGGACCGAAATACTAATTCAATCCACCGACCATTCTGTTTCCATTGTTGTTACACAAAAACTAAGAATTCATTGCTCGATGGTCATTTGCTGGACAACAATTGAGGTGAAGACATCGCAGAGCAAAAATAAACGATCATTCGAGATGTAATAATTAAGAGTTGGCCAAAAGTTTTTGAAGATGTATATATATATATATATATATATATATATATATATATATTTACATACATGCATATAGTGATATGAATACTGTTAACCAAATTACTTTGTACCCTTTTAATAATTATTTTATCTGATTTGGCTGAAAAGTCCAGTATCATCTGCACACATGTATAATTGGGTATTGATTTTGTAGCTTACAGACGTCAACCCCAAAAGTCATAAATTGTTAGGCCTGGAAAGTTTTATGATATATAATTCTACATGATGCCACACTCATTGCCGCAGGTGTGCCTCAAGGTAGTATTTTAGGACCGCTTTTATTTTCCCTATTTGTATATGATAATCCTAACCTAAACATTAATACCCTAGTACGTGGACTTACTGTTAAGGGACTACAAAGTAATTTGGTTATAGATTTTACTTAAAAAAAAAACATATCCTTGCGTATATTTGTGTATTATACGCAGAGATACGTTATTCTGCAAGAATTAAGTTAACTATTAGTAAACTAGGCGTTTATTAAAATAGTTAAAATATTTTTTCGTTCAATAATAATTTTTACAACTCAAATTTGGTAAAGAACTGAAGACGTTAGAGAATATGTAAATCATCTGACCATAGCCAGTGATTAATAAAATTATATTAACCTTTTCAGCAATATTTTCTAAA
Source organism: Ctenocephalides felis (assembly GCF_003426905.1). Taxonomy (NCBI): domain Eukaryota; kingdom Metazoa; phylum Arthropoda; class Insecta; order Siphonaptera; family Pulicidae; genus Ctenocephalides; species Ctenocephalides felis. The sequence continues at coordinate 24,568,842 of NW_020538040.1, forward strand.
AAAAATTGAACAGATGTAAACTGTTCAAACTTAAAAAAGGGATTATTTGGAAACTGCAAAGATTATCATCGGTGAAGCTATTTTTTCTGACAAAATTTTAAAAATTAAAAACAAATTGAACATTGAATGAAATTCGAATTGAAAATTAAACAGCTCTCGAATAAGGTTAACTTTACACATTAAAAATAAACTAGAAGTTTATCAAAAAGACCAGAATATTAGCAGATATATTAATATTATGTAAACTAATAAAAAAATTGCACTGTTTTTAATGATGCAACAGTTAAAAGATTATTTTTAATTTTTCAATCACTTTTCTAAGAATTTCTGATCCAATGTATTAAAACTTTGAAGTTCCAAAAAGTAAAATAATAGAAAATGTAATAATCATTTTTTGGAAAAGTCAATCTAACTGTTTTTTGTCACAATTTTAAAAATCAAAATAATATTTTGCACGTTTTAGACGAAATTTTGAACATAAACAGCTCTCGAATAAACTTAACCTTACATGCAAAAAATCATAAAAATCAGTCTAGGCGATAATTAAAAAAAACAGAATATTAGCAGACATATGCATATAAAATAAACTTATAGAAAATTTACACCACTATTATTGATTTGAGGCTCGATTTAATTTGTAAAAAACAGTTAAAAATTTATATTCACTTATTCAGTTACGTTTTGTAAAAAAAATTTGATCGACGTAAATTATTTGGGAATGATCATTTTTTGGTAAAAGCGGGCCAAGGTGTTTCTTTTTTGGCACAATTTTAAAAATTAAAGCAAAATTGTTCAATAAATTGTATGTCAAATCTTGTTGGTAATGCATAGATATATTTAGGTATATTATATAAAATATATATCTGTATATAAGTATGTATATATAATTGTGGTATTTCATTTCCCCAAGTAATAAATCTTGGAATTAAAAATACAAAAGTACCTTTATCATTTGCGATTAATATTTAATATACGGCATTCATAAAGCATGCGGCGGGTTTAATGCCGAATTTCGGCATTTAAACAGAACGAAATAATAGCTTTAGATTTTACTACGCCGAGAGATAAAACATAAACCTATTATTGAAATTCAAATTAAAATAATTCAAATTCTAAACGCACGCTTTCGAAATTTCCCTTCAGATTAAACCTCGAAAAGAGATATATTATATAAAACCGTGTACTTGAGCTTTTATGTAGCAACCAGAAGTTATAAGGTAGCTTGTGAAAGGGCAGTAAAGCATAAAAGCTCAGCCATAAAGTTCACCTATACAAGGGCACAATTTTCTACGCAGTCACATTTAGACGAGCGGGCTATTCAGAGAAATTCAAAGATTTTAATTAAAAAAAATAATTGGAGTAATTATGCCATTGAATGATTTCTATCGGCAGCAGATTATGTTTATCTCGATTAGAAATAATTAATTGAAACCTTAGCAATAATATTTACATTGGAAATGTATACAACTGTGTAACAATATGGAAATGGAAATCGTAAATTCACATATTAGGTTGTCAAATATCTCCCTTCCGCCTTTTTGTATTATAAACCAAGAGCAAAAAAGCGGAAGGGAGATATTTTTTTTATTATTTGCTTTGTTATAGCATTTAGCCACTTACATTATTTGTATAGTATTGAATGCATCACTTGCATGTTGATATTCTGCGTTCAATTTTTATACCAATGATTTGACAATACATAAAATGTATTAGATATATTCATTATAACTACAATATTTAGTATCCTCAATAATTGTTTTGGTACAAAATGATCGGATTATATAGTAATGAAATATAATGTCAAATTTAGTATTTTTTGTTTACTTTACTTACATATTTATTTTATTTGATTGTATATAGTTATAAAGCGCACTATATATTCTTTTTTTGACAATAATGTTATAAAATTGGTTGGAAGGCAGATTTTTTGCCTTACTATCTCCTTCCATAATTCTTGCCGACCATTTTCCCATTTTTTGCACTCCATAATGGCGTGCTCAGCATCCGCCCTAGTCGCTCCACCCAAACAATAGTAATTAGTATTTTGAAAATAATATATAAATAAATAAATTAAGTAATAAAAATAATTATTATTTGAAAATATTACGAGTAATCATGAAATAGTATTCATTAGATTTTGTGAGAGGTTTTTTTAAAAACGGTTTGATTGTACTTTTGAAAATACTCTGTTTGCCAGGCAGTTGGGATATGGTTCAAATATTTTTTGTTTATAACTCTAAAACTTAATTTTTTCATAAACTAATCTGATGATGTCGGATTAATCAGTTGAATTCTATATGAATTAAAGAGTTTTGGAACAAGATGTTGTAATCAATTTTCAAATTCAAATGAAGACTGTCTACAATTTTTGATTTTATTTACCAGTGTTATCAAATGTAGTTCAATAAATACTATTGTTAAACTATTACTTTTCCGAGATTAGTCGAACTCAAATTTTACCGGAGTTTTGAAGCATTTTGTAGAATCACAAGCTCTCTCAAAATAAAACCAAATTGGTTATTAGAAAAATAAATTTTGAATTGTGCCTAAATTATTTCTAATTTTAGGGATTACTCGGTGCAAAATGTAAAGCTTTAGCCTTGCTCTACATGGACCTTAATTGAAATTACTATATGCGTGCAACCTGATATCAAGTAGTAACAATATGCATATTCACTTAAAAATGTAGATTATAATTGATTTGCAAGTAAAAATAGGGCTTTTGAGCATGACTGCAAAAGTTAAGCAGAAAAAATCATCGAAGTAAGAAAAAAACAACCATGAGGTTGTTAAACTAAAATATTAATTAAAAGATATAAAATAATTAGAATTCTCGTAGCTATATAGAAATCATCAGCACAACAACTTATTGAAGAACCAAAAACATGGTTCAAATATGAAACTTAAATCGATTCTAAAAAGAAATACGTCCAAGAATACTTGCATTGTTATTTTAAAATTAATTATCTAATTCATTACAGCAATTAAGTATTGCCTTTGGTTTTAGTGAACTCATGATAATTCATCACAGCAACTAATAGATTATCAAAAATGTGATTGCTGCTTAAAACAAAGTAAAGATTTTGAGTAGTTGCATCGATTCTGTGAAGCAACCTCTAGATACTTCTATACAATACTATTTATCTAATTCCTGATGATTATAACGTTTCATCTCGTTTCCAGTGAACTTTTGCGAATCCTTGGTATCAACAAAGTCATCTAATAGATCCAGACCCTCCCACATAGGGAACTGGAACATTACAAGGTACACTTTGTACATGTACTTATCATTTCGGCTTTTTATAGTCATAGTATATGACGATGAGGGATGCGATGCAAACTCATTTTGTATTAACAAAGGCCTCGTTAACAGTTTTGTTTTAATTAATCATTAACACGTCGGTTCCCCTTGTTTAATCAAAAAACGGAACGAATTTATATATTATATATAGAAGGCTCAGTGCTTTACGACCGGTTCACACTTTTGGGAATCCATTTAAACAGCGCCAGCGAAACACATAAAACATTACGGGAAAGGTTCCCAAATTCAGGAGCGCGATAGGAATACAACATAATAGATTCTCAACATTTCTAAACTTGGTTATGCGAAGTAATTGAAGTAGTTGTATGTGGAATTAGCAACTTTGGGGGTGTCCATTAATCACGTGAGCCATAAAGGGGGAGGGGGATTTGACATAAAATCACGAAGGAGAGATGGGGTCTAGTAAAATACTACGTGTATTCATTTTTACCTCAATTTATAAAAAATTTTTAAACATTTCATAAAAATTAAATTTTTTTTATGATTTTTTCTAGTTACTAATATAACACAAGATATCATGTTGTGTGAATGAGGGGGGGGGGCAGTAATTTTGAATATCACCACGTATCACCAAAGAAAAAGGGGAAGTCAAAAAAATCCTGAAATCACGTGATTAATGAAAATCATTAAAAAGTTTTATCAAATGGCGTACCTCCTTTTTGATGAGAAAAAGTGAACAAAAGTTCAAATTTTGGCTTGAATTCCCGATCTCAAAAATTGCAGATGTAAATCGGAATTTTGTTCAGTATATTAATTATTTACTTATTTATAAATTTGTTTCATTTGTTTGTTCGAAATATTGATTGAATGATGTAATATCTGGCTCTGTTTGTCCAGAGGGACAAAATTCTGAAGTGTTTTGAGAAACAAAGCCACCCAGGATGTCCCGTGCGAAAGAACCGAAATATTTAGATCTATATAGCTGAATATATTTACCTTCATAAATTTTAGACGACCCATTAATAGACAGAGATTCCGTCAACATTTTACTGTTCTCAAACTACTGTACGGAGAAATAAACGAATTTTATGTTGTATTTTGGGGTAAGCTAAGGAAGGGCAATATTGTCATCATTCGCAGGTTGCAAAATAAAATTTATCGACAAGTTATAGATTTAGTCCCACGTGACCAATTTATCAGAAAACAAAAATTTTATCTGTGAAAGAAGAAACAAGAGAAGTGTTTAAAATTATAAATGAAAATTTTATATTATCGAAATAAATTGGCTGCAAGATTGTATTACCGACTTCACATGCTCTTTCAGACAAGAATAACAAAATTTCTTGATTACCTATAGGTATTTATTTATAGAACCAACCTAAGAGTTTTAAGTTACAGTTATTGTTTTCATTTAACTCATGTTTTAATTAAATGTAATTTTGTAATATAATGCTTGTATGTTGTCTTCTAATTATGGCAACCAAAGGCAATAATATAAGGTTGTAGTCTGAAATAAAATCGTTGTACCATTCCACAGCTTGTAGTTCGTATAGAAATAAAATAAATATGTTATTTGAACATATTGTGTTATAAGGATTAAAATTTGTCACAACCGTAGCCAACGCACACTTATGGAGGCAAATTATCATTATGATCGAGCTAAATTATCTACAATCAAAATAATTGCTACTAATGTTCAACATATAGCAAAATAAATCTATTGAAAGCAAGCTACTAATATATAAAACAATAATAAAGCCGATATGGACCTACGGTGTGGAATTATGGGGATGTGCAAGAAAAACATTGATTCAATTCAACGAGCTCAATCAAAAATTTTTAGGCAGATCGTAAACGCTCCATGGTATGTCAGTAACAAAATTATTCATGACGACTTGAACATACCATTTGTGAAAGATGTAATTAGCAGTACCAGTCATCGCCATTTTGAGAAGTTGGAATTCCATCCCAATGAAATAGTGAAACATCTTCTTGAAGAACCCCGATCTAGGAGGCTCAAAAGAAAAGTTCAAATTGATTTGAAGATAGATCAATTTTGATAAAAACCAGACTCAGCTCTCGATATATACCTAAGCTAGATTAGTTGTGCACTCAATGGAGTGGCATCTATTGTAATTTTTAAAAATTCAGCCAATTTATTTATGTGTGTGTGTATGACTGTGTGTGAGTATGTATACTGTGTGAGTGAGTACAAACATAAGCACAATAGCTCATAGAATTTTGTAAATTCTGATTGCTATTAAATAAAGTATATAAAAAAATAGCAAAATAACAAACAAAATAAAAGCAATGCCGTCCACAGATCATGTTAACGCAAAGCACCCGCTAAAAGCAATAATGGAAACTTGTTCGAACAAACATACTTCATCTTTCTTTTCATCAGCCAATTATAAAAAATATTGCATCAATATTTATATTCCAATTTGTGGACAATATAGGACAAAGCCATTCATGAACAATATTCCCTCAATATCGATCTATCGGTCTAATCGGTGCGAGACCTACAATTGGCCTCTTCAACCGATGTTCGTCTATATTCGTGCAATATCGGTAATCTCGGCAACAGATTTCCAATGTTGCCAAAACATGAAACCGAGATTAATTTCCACATGGGATGTATCGGATCCCCGTCTAATCTGCAAGACTTCAACAATGAGAAGAATTTTGAAAAAGATATAGGAGTCATGAAAGAAAGGAGCCGTCATTGAATTTTATGACTGGGCTTTTGTGTTTTACGATTCTTTTATAATTTTAGCAGCTTATATAATCATATTCAGATTTTATTATATGCGAGGGCATGCAAATGCTTAAGATCTTTTTGGTGAATACATAGCAAATACTATTAAAGCAGCCTAAAGACATTTATAATTATTGAAATTAACAATGGAGAATAGCAGTAGATTGGGATGATGACTCAAAACTCTAATTCATTTCGTAGAAAGAAATAATGAAAATACTTTAATTTATTATTTTTTGTCTGTCATAAATTAAAAACTAGTAGTGCAGAACATCGTGCCTTAGAACAAATTGCTGGAACTTCCGGTACCAAAAATTAAAATTTTTAAACAGGCTTCCATTTTTTTTTAAAACTTTGAAATAATTAGATTTTTGTGAATATTAAGTTAATAGAAATAAAAATTTACAAAAAATATAAATTTGAAATTTTTTGAAAATTATGAACTTTTTTTTAAAGTAATCGCGCTGCGCAGATATTTTAGAGATAATTATAAAAGTGGTTGACGAGTGGCTGGCTCCGCGCAAAATACTAATATTTAAACCGGTGATATGTTCTCAAATCGCATTTTGCGATTTTGATAAAACCTGGCACATATTGTTACTGTTACCAAAAATGTGACCAAAATTCAAAGTTGGTATATTCATCAGTTTTCGAGATGCGTGGTTGATGGTTGACTGGCTCTATAAAATATCTAACAATCATTTTTGGCCGCTAAATGACTATTTTTTTCACCTTTTTTATTGGATTTTTGGAAACGCTGGATCTGCCTTTCCGAAAAAGTAATTCATTTCGTCATATAAATAAAATATATTTTGAATCATGCAAATTGGACGCTACGTTCTCTCAAAAACTGAATTGTCATTTCTTGCCTCGTATCTTTGAAACGGTTGGACCTGCCTTTGCCAAAAACTAATCAAAACGTCTTCCTATCAATAGGAATCGAGTGTTTTTTAAATCATTCAAAACGGTTGATCAGTGTTCTCGAAATCATCGACAAACATTTTTATACGCACACACACATATATCCATTTTTAAAAGTATGCCAAAATATGCAAAAACCTTTGAAACGTATGAATCTATAAAAATTTCCATTTTCATTTTTTTTGAATGAATTAAAAACCTTCTCGAAAGACTAGTTGGGAATTACGATGATTAGTAGTTTCTGTGACGATCGGCAGATCCTTTTCATCATAATTAATTAATTATTGGAAAATTGCTTGACATGCGATTTTTTTTCATAGTCTTAACGAATATAATTAATTATTATAGGACATAAATTATGTCAAATTTTTAAATTTTTGTCGTCATAAATTTAAATATTGCTAAATCGCAATTAGAATTCATTATTTTGATTGTATTATACTTATTGGAAAGCTTTTGCAAGTTGAATTAAGAAAAATTCCACTTACACCTAGTTTGTTTATTTTTTCATAAACAAGTTGTAGTTGATAAAATGTCTTCAGGATTGCAAAAAAATGTTATAAAATTGTTTATTTCATCCATCGAAATGTTACATGTTGTGATAGTACTGAAAGTTGCAAATTACTTGCTTGACCAAACACTTTCTAAATTAATTATATTAACCAAGTAATTAATTTTGTGACAAAGATAAACACCGAAAAAAATAATCATCATTACGTATTTCGACACAAACAAAAACAATATTTAATATCTGATGGCTTCACTCTTTTAATTTCAAGATAACAAAACGCGTAATAAACAAACAGAAAAAACGAAGAATTCACAAAACATGGTGCATTAATGACGAAAATAATTAAATGAGAAAAAATTGTCACGTTCCGACTGTTATTGTAATAATCCGTCTTAATTAATGGACATATTTAATCTCTGGAGTATTATCCTAAAAAAATACAACCGAAACAAATAATATCCTGCGTTCCTAGCATTTTTCACCAAACACGAAAGAATTTCATTAAACACTTGCTACTAATTTTAGGGCAATGCAAACAACGGCGTCGAATATCGAAATAATTCAGATAGCCAACAAAAGTAAGCACTCCGGTGTAACGAAACGCTTTTGTAATAGACAGGGAAGCAGTAGTAGCAATAAATACGATAACTTTATTTAAATGTGCAAGAAATATTTTGCGAAATTTTCACTCAATAGTTTTGTCAGCTTCAACTGGTTTCTGGTTTGCCAGAACGTAGTGCATCTTCAACCTCGAAACTATTTTGCACCATCTGCAACAACACATTCAATGATTTTTCTGTAGGACCTAAGAATCTAGGACTTTTCGTATAACTCTACTTCTATCTTTTTTGTAAAGTAAGATATTACATAAAAAACACTAACTGGTCTTTTTATAAAACAGCATCAACCAAAAATTTTCGTTTTAGCTTCCTGTAGGTTAAGTTATAGTAATCGACCAAAAATTAAAAAATGAAAATTTTTGCCTATCTTACGTTTCAAAGGTTTATGAACTGTATTTATGTTACGTAGTTATAAAATTTTACGTAGATATAATTTAACCCTTGTATCTGTGGACTGCATTAAACACTGATTTGTTTGTATATTATGTATTTGTTGCAGTTCTAATTACAATCACTGATTTGTCACTAAGTTATAATTGAAGAAGATATATTTATTGGTTATTTACTAAACATGTTGTTTTGCAGACTTTACTTTTTGAAGTGAACAACTAGTTCAATTAAAATACTCTGCTACCCCTTCTACCAAGGGTAGCAACCATTCCGTGTAAAGCTTAATGCCCTGAAGGTTGTCACCTTCATGACCAATATAATAAAACGAAAATACGTCCGAATAGAACATTTTGGAATACCTTGGCAACAAATGGATGTGTGTGTGTTTTTCATAAAAGAGTATCAATCAAAAATTTCCATTCTAGGATTTTGGGAGTTTTCTGCAATATACTGCATTTTTATCTTTTTTGCTAACAACAAGTATAATATTACAAATATGCTAGTTAGTTTTTTTTTCATACAAAAAGCATCAACTAAAAACTTATTTTTCTAGGCTTTAAGATTATGGAATTTTTTCTATATTAATACAGCATTTTTATCTTTTTGTAAAGTAAAATATTACATCAATGCACGTTAGTGCTTTTCACAAAAAGCATCAATAAAATTTTTTTTAAGGTTCTAGAATTTCGGTATTTTTTGTGTTAGTTCTTTTCAAAAAAAAAACATAAACCTAAACATTCTGCTTCTAAAGATGTTGTGCATTGACGAGTTCACACCTAAAACGAAATTTTCGCACATAAAACCTAATCTCCAAAAGGCACAAATGTCAAAATATTACCTTTGGTTATTATGATAAAAATATTATTTGGCCTTTTGGAGGTTACAAATAGATTTACAGTAAAACGTTTGATCGCACAGCAAAGATGTAGCAATATTTTACCTCGATTCTGACAACACAAATGATAAACTAGTGGTGCATGGCATCCTGTCTAATGTAATTTGCTGCAAATTACTTAAATGATGAACAAAAATAATTTTTTTAAAAAAAGCTTTAGTGTTTAAGAATTTTGAATTCTTTTTTTGAAATTTTCTGAAAATTTTAACTTTCTTTCAAAGCAATCTGCGTCGAGATGAAATGTGGAAGCCCATAAGCGCCGCGTTGTAGTCCAACTCCAAAAATCTCTATAAAATATCTGATAATTTGATGTGCATATGTCTAATGATCATTTTTGACCGCTAAATGGCACTTTCTTATTTTTTTTTAAATTATATGATTATTTCTTTATTTTGTCAAATAAAATGTTTTTTCATTATCTTAAATAAGATGCTCTATTCTCCTAAAATCCAAATTACCACTTTTGGCACATTTTGCAAAAACTTTTTCATTTTTTTGCTATTACCCCACGGGAAGTTAAAAACTGACCTATAATTATCTTATACCCCGCATTCTGTAAGATAAAATAAACCATAAAAAATCCATATAACCATCCCGCAATAAAATTGAAGTTATTAAACTCGAAACAATCAAGCTAATCACTTAAAGTAATAATAAACAATCTCCTTACATCGGAGCAGAGACGCCATTCGTATCATTTATCCTCAAGTAAAAAATAATTGTCCATAATAAAATTCGTCAATTACCCGAGAGCGAGTACGGCACTTTAGCCGTTAAATATTAATGTCGTAATGAGACACAAATCTTAATAACTTCATCCCCTCTCGGGCAATCTAGTGCCAGGATCGAAACACAGCCCACCATCCCCTTTTCAGTTTTAATAGCTCTGTCAATATCATCAGAAGTTCGCTTAATTAAATATTACTCAGTCATTATCGTCCACGGAGCTCCTCGAAATATTAAACCGAGGAATATATTATAATGACACGTACACACAGCAACGAGTTTGCGGTTGGGGAAATTTAACGACGACGATAAAGATTTTTAGTTCCAAAAGCTTTTTCTTTTAGATTTTTAGAATTTTTAATTTTGACGGATTGCTTTCAGTAAGTTTTTGAAAGTATAAGGTAGAGTGATTTCTTTATTTCCGGACAGAGGATTTGGGTTTTGTATATTATTAATTAGACAGTTTTGGAAGCTGATATCAGTTCTGGGCAGTACTTTCTCCCACCTCAGATAGCTTTTTTAACTTCCCGTAGGGCAAGTTATAGTAATCGCAAAAAAAATCGAAAATGAAAATTTTTATAAATCTAGTAAAAAAAGTAAAAAAGAAACGCCATTTGGCGGTCAATAATGATCATTAGACATATGCACATAAAATTATCAGATATTTTATAGAGATTTTAACAATAAGTATAAATTTTGTTTACATTACTATGGGTTCCGTACCAATGTTTATCCGTTAGACGGCGACGCGGCGCTTACTTGCTTGATATTTCGTCTCTATGCAGTTAAAGCTGTACGATTGCTTTAAAAAAAAGTTCAAAATTTCCAAAATATTTCAAAATAAATTTATAAAAGTCAAAAATTTATAGTTTCTCAAAAATCTAATTTTTTCAGAGTAAATTTTTTTCAAAAATGTTAATCTTTTTGAAAAAAAAAAAAATTTTGGTACGGAAAGTTCCTGCAATTTGCCTTAAGGCACGATGCCATGCGCTCCACTAGTTTTCAATTTATTTTAATAAAACTAGTGGTGCATGATGGCATCATGTCTTAAGGCAAATTGTGAATTTTTTATACTGATTTTTTTAAAACTTAAAAAAAATCATTTCTTCAAGAACTTTGAAATTTTTTGAAAATTTTGAATTTTTTTAGAGCAATCTCGCTGCGTGGAGGCGATATATTAAAGCGCGTAAGCGCCGCGTGGTAAGTCTAATGGTTCAACGTTATAAATCTCGAGTACAAAATATGTACATATTATCAAAATCTTTATAAAATATCTGATAGTTTTATGTACATATATCTAATGATCTGTTTGACCTGCAAATGGCAACTTTTTTTTATTGAATCTCCGAAACCGCTAAACCTGCCTTCTCAAAAATTTAATCAATTCTTCATTGTATGTTTTCTGACTTATGAAAATCGAAAGCTACGTTATCTCAAAAACTGAATTACCATTTTTGGCGCTTTTAGTCCCGTATCTTCGAAACTAATCAGCACGCCTCCATATCAATAAGAATCGAATGTTATTTGAATCATTCATATCGGTTGATCCATGTTACCGAAATCGTCGACAAAAAATTGTATTAACACATGCACACACAGACACACAGATACATACATTTTTTCTAAGGTATGCCAAAATGACCTCTGAATCGATATAAAAAATTTGCACACACAGACACACACAGATACATCCATTTTTTCTAAGGTATGCCAAAATGGCCTCTGAATCGTGAAGATATATAAAATTTTTATTTTCGATTTTTTTGCGATTACTATAACACCCTACGGAAATTTATTAAATATAAATGTAATCTGCATTAAGTATAATACCAGGCTGACTAAACATAATAGCCTAATGAGAAAGTTGTTATATCAAATTCAAAACACAATTATTAAAAAATGCCTAATATCATATTTTAAAGCTTCTAAAAACACTAAATCGTATTTAATTTAATTTTTTTGCAATTTTTGCCCCGTATCTTCAAAAAGGCTGGACCTGCCGATCATTGCGCCGTCCTTTTGTTAGTCTTCATCGAATTTCTTTTAAATTTTTGAAATAGGTTCAGCCGTTTTTGAGAAAACGTCGACAAAAAGTCAAAAATCGGCTCACCCACAAACATACTTTTTTCAAATTTATGGGCCGAGTCTGCCGGATAACAGAAAAAAGTTATGGCAAGGTCATGTTACGCTCCAACATCCATATATTATGCTACTGAATCATATTGAATACTGTCAAAATATTATGTATTTGCTGTGCATTCAGGCGTTTTACACATAAACTGCAACGTCACTTGTATGTTATGAATCCCAGTGAGAAAGACCATATTGTCTAACATCGGCTTTTTAACATTTGAACATTTTAACGTCGTTTTTTTTAACATTTCTAGGTTATGCTTTCTATCTGACAACCTGAGAAAAACCACTTGACTGCACAGCAACCACTTGGCTTTTGTCAAATTTAGTATGGAAAGTTCTTCATAACATACCCTTGCCATAACATTGTTCTGTTATGTGGCAGAATCGGTCCATAAGTCTCATTCGACAAGATAACATAAAATTACTGAAATTGGATTTTGTCGCGAAAACATAAACTTTTCCTTCAAGAAGTTAATTAAATCTATCAACCTAATTACTAAATGTCTAACGTAACCCAGATTGTAATTTATTTTAAAAGTAAAAAAAAAATACGGAAAGGACATTGAGAATTAAATTTAATAAAACTCCTTTAACTAACCCCATGAAACCGTAAATCTAGAAATGTAGATAAATAGAAAGGTTTACTCAATGACAATTTAATTCCGCCTGGTAGCTACAGCAGCCGAAGCTATTTTAGTACCCAGTCCATTTCAAACGTTGGGCATGTCATTGCGTTTAATACAGTATCCTCTGTTACTACGTGACGATATTCCCGAAACTTTGAAATGTATTATATGGAACAGTACAAGCCAAGTCGGTGAAAAAAGTGGTATCAATTGCGATGAAGTAAAATTATTAGGACATACGACTTTGAGAGAAAATTACAAAAACTGGACAAACTGTTTAATTTGATTGATGTTTTTAATTAATTGATTACTCTTTGAAACTTTATGTAAATAAAAGGGACGAATAAATTACATCACATAAACTTTGTAATTAGGACTTTCTTTCTTGTTTTTTTGAACTTTATTAAACTCAAACAGTCACATGTCAAACTCTAAAATTTTATATTTTTATATTATTATTAAATTAATGTGAATTTTATATATTTTAGAAAATTATCCATTATTGAGCATTTTCCTGGTAAATAAAATGTTCTAATGGTGCGTGCATAGCATTGTGCCTTAAGGCTAATTGCTGGAACTTGCCCTACCGTATTTTTTTTTTAAAGCATTAAAGTATTTTGAAATATTTTAAATTTTTTGAAAAAATTAAGTTTTTTTGACAATAAAAAGACTAACGGTTAAATATTAGAGAACTTGGTAAGGAACCCATAGAAATTAATAGTTATTGTTAAAATCTTTATAAAATATCTGATAAAGGGGGGTCCAAAGGGGACCCCCCCTCCCTCTTGGAGATACTTGGTAATATTCAAAATTACCCCTCTCCCGCACTAAACATCTCGTGTATTTTTAGTTACGATGAAAAATTGTAAAATTTTAGATTTTTTTTTAAATGTTACTATTTTTTTCATTTCAGGTAAAAAAGAAATACACGTGATATCTTACTATACCCCTACGTGATATTTAGTGATTTTTTGTCAAATTGACCCCCCCCCCTCCCCCTAAAAACCTCACGTGATTAATGGACGCCCCCTAAATATGATGTGTACCATTTTCATTGGATTTCTTAAATTGCTGGATCTGCCACACAAAATTCCTAATTTCCTGAATTATTTAGTATGTCTATACAAGTAAAATAATTTTCGAATAACTCAAATCGGACGCTCCGTTCTCTCAAAAACTGAATGACGTTTTTCGGCATTTTAGTGCCCTATCTTCGCCGGATCTGCCTTCCCAAAAATTTAATCAGTTTTTCATTTCGTCAATAAAAGTAAAATGTTCATTCAAATCCGTTCTCTCAAAAAATAATATCTTCTAAACCGTTGCACCTGCCTTAGCCAAAACTAATCAGCATGTTTCCCCATCAATAGAAATCGAATGTTTATTTTTTTATTCAAATTGGTTGATTCGTGTTCTGGGAATAGTTGACGAAAAATTATATCCGCACATACATACATCCAGTTTTTATAAGATATGCCAAAATGTTCAGAAACCTTTGAAACGTAAAAATATATAAAACTTTCCATTTGTAATTACTAAAACTTACCCTACGGGAAGTTAAAAATACTTTTATAAGTATTCATGAGTTAGTAAAACATTTTAAAATATATTGTTTGAAAATGGTACTCATAATGTTTGGTAGAGATCAGATAACAAAAAATATAAAATGATCTTATGTTAAAGAGATACCAATGTGAAAAGTAAAAAAAAAATCCAATTGACGGTGAAACATGATCATTAGACGTATGCGCATAAAATTATCAGATATTTTATAGAGATTTTAATAATAAATAAAATTTTTGACACATTTCTATGTGTTCTGTACCAAGATTCATAATGTTCAGAATGGCGCTTACGCGCTTCGATATTTCGTCTATAAAACAACAACGCAATCCGACTGCTTTCAAAAAATCAAAAAATTCAAAACTAAAGAAAAAGATCCAAATTTTTCAAAAGTCTTTTTTTTTCAAAAAATTCTCAAAAATCTATTTTTTTCAAAGTTTTCAATTTTTTTTAAATATTTCAAATTACGGTACAGAAAGTTCCAGCGTTTTGTCTTAAAGCACGATGCCTTGCTCCACCAGTTTCAATTTAAACACAAAAAGTCAGCATTGTATTCGTATACGCACACAAAAAAAAATCTCAAATTTTTGTGTCAACAGTCCAGAATGACTAGAATCGTTCAGGACACATAATAATAAGATAACTAGCAAATCGAATTTTCTGGCGAAAACAACTTCTCCTTCGGTAAGTTAAATACGTATCTTGATTTTTTACAATATTTTCCTTACCCAGGTGTTTAAATGCACACGAACAATATCAATATAATTTTATGTATATGGTATGGTATGTATGCATGTATGTATATATATCCCTATGTTAAAATGGCTATAAAAGTTGTAATAATAGGCAGGATAGGCATTAATAGCGTGTGACGGCAGTCGACACTTTTATTCCAGTACGAAACTTAGGCCATAAATTACATGAAAATTTATATATGTAGGGTAACACGGAACGCGGTTCCGTCTCTCGGAAACAAAGAAATAATACTTACACAATACTCTTTATTCATCGAACCGTGTAAGAGATTTTTTTAAAAACTTCGAACATTAAATCCCGACAATGGGTTAGGTCGCGATAAGAGGGCTTATAGTAGCTGAGAATATAACTTACAATACAAATTGAACGGAAAAAAGTATATATAAACAAACGAACTGAACCGAAGAAAATTCTGGGAAACGTACATTACGACGCTTTTGTGTGCTGTAAGTTATTACTTCGGCGTTTAAGTTTCCAGGTCGTAAAGAAATATGCAATTAAAGTAGTAATACGATTAAGACATCAGTGAAAGAATTCGATAATTCTAATTAGAATCACTCTAGTGGCGCATGGCATCGTGCCTTGAGGCAAAGTGCCGGAAAATCCCGTAGAGCAATTTAAAATTTTTAAAAGCTTTGAAATTTTGAAAAACTTTGACTTTTTCTGAAAATTTTGAAATTTTTGAAGAAAAAGGCTTAAGAAATCAATTTTGTTGAAACTTTTGAAATTAAAAAAAATTCGACTTTTGAAAATTTTGAAACTCATTTAAGTCGGTTGAGCCATAATGTCGAAAATGTCGAGGAAGTTAGTTTGAACTATATAAGTGAACTTAATATTAAGACATCAGTCAAATAATTCGATAATTCTAATTAGAATCACACTAATGGTGCGACTCAGAATGGCATCATGCCTTAAGACAAATTGATGGAAAATCCCGTACAGCAATTTAAAATTTTTAAAACTTTTAAAATTTTGAAAAAAATCGACTTTTTTAAAATTTTTGAAAAAATTACTTCTGAAAAAATTATGATAATTATTATAAATTATTATAATTAAATTGTAAATTATGATTTATTTTTTTAAATTCGACTTTTTTCTCATTTATGTCAGTTGATCCATAGTGTCGAAAATGTCGAGAAAATTAGTTTGAACTACGTAAGTGAATATAAAACATTATAAATCTCGGTACGGAACCCAAATTTGTACTCACTGTACAATAAAAGTTGTAATACGATCAAGACATCAGTAAAATAATTCGATAATTCTGATTAGAATCACACAACTAGTGGACCTTGAGGCAAATTGCTGGAAAATCCCGCAAAATGTTTATGTTTAAATACTTTAAAATTTTCAAAGAATTCCACTTTCTTGAAAATTTTGAGATTTTTGAAAAAACTACTTTTAAAAATATTTACTTTTTTGAAAAATTTACTTTTTTGAAAATTGATTTTATTTTTAAACTCGATTTTTTTGAAAATTTGAAAACCGATTTATGTCAGTTGATCCATAGTGTGGAAAATGTGGATCCGTAGTGTGAAAGTATATATATATATAAAACATTATATAACTATATATAAAACATTATACATCTTGGTACGGAACCCAAATTTGTACTTACTAGTAAAATCTGTATAAAATATCTGATAATTTGATGTGCATATGTAAAATAATAATTCTTGACCGTCAAATGGCTTTTTTAAACTGTTTTTCTGGACCTCCAAAACCGCTGAAACTGCCTTTCCAAAAATTTCATCAATTCTTTATTTCGTAAATACAAGTAAAATGTTTTTTGAATAATTCCAATCGGCAGCTTCGTTCTCTCAAAAACTGTATTGCCATTTTTGGCACTTTTTAGCCCGGTATCTTCGAAACGGCTAGATCTATCTTTGCCACAAACTAATCATCACGTTTTCCCATCAAAAGAAATCAAATGTTTGTTTGAATCATTTGAATCGGTCAATTCGTGTTCTCGAAATTGTACTAAAAATTGTACACACACACACAAACATATATCCATTTTTGCACGGTATGCCATAATGTTCAGAAATCGTAACAATATGCAAAAATTTTGAATTTCGATATTTTGCGATCTGAATAAAAATCTAACGTTTTAATAACACTTTAGAGCTTTTATAAATTTTAAATTACGATGTGAAAAGTTTCAGCAATTTGTCTGTTAATTACAAAGAAACGGCTTGGCCGATCGTTGCACAAAGGCAATAAACGTTAGTTCTCATCGAGTTACGTCGATAAAGTATGAAGTTTTAAAATCGGTCCAACCGTTTTTGAAAAAAAAAACAAAAATGACAGAAATAAGCTGACATACACACTCACACAAGTTTTTCAAATTTGATCTCATTCAATTCAGAATAACTTGAAACGTCGAGAAAACATGAAATTAGCAAATCTGCTTTGCATTGAAATTTGGTATCAATAATATAAAATAATATATAATTGAAAATTGTATTGATTTAATTTTAGTTAAAAGTGAAAACGTTTTTTTCAAAATACACAGATTTAATATTAATATTTAGTACCGAAACTTCACAAAATTTTCCATAAGTCAAAATTTAGTTTAGTTATAATTCATTTAAAACAAGTTAACTTTTTTCAAAATAAATCAGTTCTCTTTCAGTAAGTTAGGCAAATTACTGCAAACAAATCAAATAAAAATCATGGATGCAGAAAAATTTAACAGTGAGTGGCAGTTTATGATAATCATAATAAGTATATGTTTTAAATAATAGATTATTTAGAGCAAAATCTTTTTCTTTTTATAACATTTCTAATTATGTCACCTTAATAAAGTTATCAAAAATTAGCAATCAAATAGAATAAAAGTTATTAAGCAGCCCAAATATGTCATGTCAATTTACCCATCAGGATGGTAAACAAGGAAGAAAATGTGCCATCGGAAATTCGTGTATCAAATTGTATATTCTATTTTAATTATCTACAGATGTGTGGGTGCGTTTTCCATTAAAGGTTTTGTAAATAAGTTATTTAGATAATAGAATAATGAACGTGCCAGATAATTAGATAATTATCAACGAATAATAGGAGGAAATGACTTGACAATAGTGCGAGCATTTAGGTTGTATGAATTATTTATTCCCTGCAATGATATTTCAGTCGTATCGTATGTGTAAATTTGTTTATATATATATATATATATATATATATATATATATATTTGTAGTAGAACCCAGTTTAAGCGATCATGGTTAATACAATTTCCCGCATAATACGTTACTCTACATCAAACGGCGTTATTGATTTATCCCGCATATTATTATTGATGTTGAAATAAATAAGTGAACCGAATTCTTCAGGGCATAACATATATATTATTTTTAGATAATATTCCACATGTTATGATACAAATTGATACAAAACTGATAAAATTAAACAAATAAAATCTAACTAAAGCTAATATAGCATTGTTTTTCCATATTGTTACATATTTGTAATAGGGTAGAGCGGGACTTAAAAGTCCGCGGGTAAAAGGATCCACACCACCGACATCTCAAAAACGAGTAAAATTAAGAATTCTTCAACAACGATATTTGAAAGTAGGGGGAAAATAATGTCTAACCAGCCTTCGGAACATAGTCAGATAGTTGTTTGTTTGATATGTGTTATTTGTTGTGAAATATTTAGCTTAATTTTCAAAATATAATTGCTCAAAGTCAAATTGGACCTTTGTGCTCCGCCCTACCCTATATTAGACAAAAGTATGATGAACTATAAATTATGAGAGTAATAATAAGAATAAATATAAAAGGTAGTATAAATTACGAAACTCAGATATAATTTTTAGAACAATTAGAAAAAAAATGAAGAAGGAAATTTTTATATTTATTTTCATATAAATGATGATATGTCTATTTCTTGAAGACATATAAAAACTGTTTCATTAGTTTTTGTTACTGAAGACTATTAAAAGGCATCTCAATGGTTGTTCTATCTGACTGCGTTTAATTCTTACATACTTCTAATTCAGATTTTTGTTTTCATATTTTGCAGATATGCTTGGAAAAGCTAATTTCACTTGGAAACTATTTTGATCTATCAATTTAAAAACATTGATAAATTTTAAATTTGGGCGTTCTTTTTAAATTCATATTGTTAATTACATAACATAATTTTGTTTAGCCTTAATTATGAGCGTTCTTTTTAATTCCATATTGTTGATTACATAACATAATTTTGTTTAGCCTTAATGTCGTTTCATTTTCAAATTAGTGTCAATTTTTACTGTAGTAATTTTAATTTGATTAAATACAAATGTAATATTACAACTGCTTGATATCAAGTTGCACGCAAAGTGGGAAATGAATTCGGAATACTGTGATTGCAAGTCCGAAATTATGCCACAGCACCACAAACACTAGAAAGAAAGAAAAATATGGTTTTGAAGAAAGTATTTTTTGTTGTCGAAAATAACATAGTATTCATATTTGATAAGATTTTCTCTATAGGGTTATTATTATTATGGACACCCATCACAAAAACATGTCCATCGTGTAAGAGCATCACATATCATTGACTCCCTTTATCTCTTTGGTTTAAAAATATTATTTCAGTTATTCATATTTTTATACAATTTATCACTTTTTACTTTCCAAACATCTGCTTCCATGCTTTCGGTCCTGTGCCTCAATTTTTAATTTCCTGTATTTTCTCTAGTCGGGTAAGTCGTCAATCATCTGCATTCTTCGTCACAGATCTTTCAGTCCTTCTATTTTACCTTCAACAATGTCGTCCACCAGGCACTCCTTTTGAAATATGGGTCCATTCCTGTTTCCTTTCATTTTCATGACAGTGCTCAGTAGAATTCTTTATTTTCCCACTCTCTTCATCACTTCCTCATTTGTTGCCTTATATGTGCAATTTATCTTCTTGAACACATTTTAAAACTTTCCAGGTACTTTTTGGCGCATTATTTTAGAGTCCATGTCTCTGATCAGTATAAAACTCTTTTCCAAATATAACACTTTATTAGCTTCCACCGCAAAAGGATTGGATAATAAAAATTTTCAAAAACTATAAAAGACTTTGTCTAAATCAGTGATTTCCAAAGTGGTGTATATGGACCCCTAGGGGTCTATGAAACAACTTTCAAGAGGCCAACGTCAGCGAGAAGAAACTTTGGAAATCTACGATGGTGGATCACATCACACCTTGTTAATATCTAGTTTTAATTATTATTTTCAAGTCAATTGATTTCTAAACTTGTATTAGTATCACCACTTGGAATGTGAAATTGAAATTTATAAAACAAATCGATTTTGGCTAAATAGGGGTTCCACCACACAAGCAAGTTTAGAAACCAGTGGTCTAGGTCTATTACAATATACATTTTGAATTTCTCATAGGCTGTTTTGATTATTAATACTTCCATTACATCCGGGTGAGGTGATGATCCACGGTTCAAAGAGATTTGGTAAGATCAGCTTGAACTCCACAATTTTTCTGACCCCACCGCAATTAATAAAGGGCCCTTAGTGATAAATTTGCCAATATCGAATTTAGCATATCCTCAATCGATCTTATTTTATATTTTCCACCAGCTCTATTCTGTGGATGATGAAGGCCGTTTTGTCAAATGCGACAGCGGATCCATCACCCGCTTTCATTGTACCGAGCTAAGAAATATGTCTTCTCGAAAATCGATCATTCATTCCATGATATGCAATACCTACCAGTAGATACACTACATCGGAGAATTTCAGCTACATGATTTTGTTTGACGAGCAAAAACTACTGAAAGACATCCAACAAGGGAAAATGATCACCACTTAAATATATTAGGTCAAGATTATGGAACATTGACATACGAACGTGTAGAAAGCTTTTTACGGTTTTGTCCCCGAACAATCTTATTGCAAAGTCATATTGCTGCAAAAAACTGGGTTTTGTTGATTTATATACGTGTCTGTCTAGCACAGTTTGAAAGACTTTAAGTTAAGCCAAAAAATCTTACTTTCTCGTTTGTTCATTACATATTAGTTTGATTCATTAAAAGTTGATTGAATTTTCCATTTTCAGTAATAAAAATAAAGGATAATTGATATGTTAGCCGCCACAATAAAATCAGAAAAGAATCCACATGGGCTCTGGTAACTTTATTAGAGAATTTAGTTAAAATTGTATTATGGAAACTTGATATATCAAACAATTTTTTTTCTAATTCCAAGAAAAAAAATTAAATATTCAAATCAGCGTAAATAAAAACTGTGATATTTCAGTAATTAAAAAATGAAAAAAAAAATATTTGCTTATGTCTTATTCTACTTGTAAAGTGATGTTCAAATTTGTTATTAATATAAAAAAAAGGTAAATGAAATTAATAAAAATATCATGAAAATCTCATGCTGACAAGCTGAAAATATGATCATCTATTATCTTTGATAGATTTCCCAATCATATTACTTCATACTATAAATTAATTTTTTGATGAAAGAACCAATTTAGAGTTAATTTAGAATTTTTTTATATAATAAGAATAATATTTATAATATTTAATACCTTATCCAATATACTATAAACCAAATATTCCAATAAATTAGTGTAAATATTGTACAA
This sequence comes from Ctenocephalides felis, assembly GCF_003426905.1. Taxonomy (NCBI): domain Eukaryota; kingdom Metazoa; phylum Arthropoda; class Insecta; order Siphonaptera; family Pulicidae; genus Ctenocephalides; species Ctenocephalides felis. Next base: position 24,590,591 of record NW_020538040.1, read on the forward strand.
CTATATATATATATATATATATATATATATATATATATTTAATAAATTTATTTGTAGAAATATATTTTTGAATTCAATATATATTAAAATACCAAATTCTAATTCTAAAAAACGTTTTCTACACTTTTTACATTTTTCATTTTTCTACATTTTTTACTATAGGATAGAGCGGAGCCACCACCGATACCTAAAAAACAAGTAAAGTTAAGAATTTTTTTAACAACAATATTTGAAAGTAGGAAGAAAAACATGAACAATTAGCCATTATCTTGACTCTTACCACTCGGCTATCGGGAGATAAACGCCAATGTTCGAAGATCTTTAACAAAAGTATATTCTTTCGTGTTAGCTTTTTTTTGTTGTGAGCACTGTTGTTTAGTTTACGACATTTTAATATAACTTTTGTGTATATATTATTTAGTTGTTTTAGATTATGTGTTGTTATTTTTAAGTTAGATTCAACAATTATATTTTATATAATCTCTATGAAACATGTGGGTGAAGTAAAAAGGACCAAATAAACCTTTACCCTGGCAAAGTAAATTAAGTCAACAAAAGCAATTTTACAAGAGATGAATTAAAGAAATAGTTATCCTAACTATGCTGTTGATTATTTCTGACAAAATACCAATTCAAGGTTATACACAGAGTTATCTCTGTAAAAAATGGACCAATGAAATTTATATTTTGCTATTGTTGAATAATGTAGCTATTGTTTCGTAAAATTCCTTCAAAATTAAAAATAAGTCATTGGATCTGTTTGATCCTTGACTGACCCGTTTTACACTACATATGGGGTATAAAGAACCAGGTAATACATTTTTGAAAAACAGGCAAAAACACATTTTTACAATTATGATGATGATTAGCTGATGAAGGTTTTACTGCACATAGTTAGATAGTTGTTTGATTGATATGTGTTATTTGTAACATGGCAAGGCCATGTTACGCTCCAACTTCCATACATTATGCTAATGAATCATATTGAATACTGTAAAAATGTCATTTTTTTGCTGCGCATTCAGGCGTTTTACACACAAACTGCAACGTCACTTGTATGTTATGAAGCTGGGTGGAAATGACCCTGTTATCTAAGATCGTTTTTTGATATGTGTGCGGTTTCTAGGTTAGGTTTTCTATCTGACAACTTGAGAAAAACGCCTGACAGCATAGCAACCATATGGCTTTTGATAATATTTAGAACGAATTAGTATGGAAAGTTCTACATAACATAGCCTTACCATAACATTGGTCTGTTAGAATCGGTCCAATAATTTCTCAAAGCCAAATTTGTGCGTCGCTCTACTCTGCAGAATAGATACATCCCTCTCGCTATGTATATTTATTGCGAATCAAACTTTATTTATTTTTATTTAAATATATTATATCTTATTTATACGCAGCTGGCAGCAGAATGAAATAGTGAATAATATAAAATATAGCCGGTAAATAAAATATAGTCGTAAAAAGCGAATCTGTTTAATTGTTCACTAAAAATGTAAATAAATCAATATATATATATATATATATATATATATATATATATATGTGTGTGTGTGTGTGTGTGTTTTTAGGTATATAAATTCAGAGTTTGTATATGTCGGGTTTAACGAATCTATCGAAAATTCTATTTCGAATTCACGCAGCGAACGCTTTGTTTATATACGGAGTCGCATTTGGGAAAAGACATAAAAAGAAATTTAATAGTCGCGCACGAACGGCTCTGTTCTGAATATAATTTTACTATTTTCATCTAAATCCACGCACTCGCCGGATTGGTTCATAAAATTTATAATACCGGTATTTATGTAATAAGAAATGATAATAAAACACACAAAGCTTGCTCGTTTGAATTCGACGGATCGCTGGTCGAGAATTTCGTTTGTGCTATTTGAATATAGCGAAAGAATTATGACTCTCAAAAGGATTAAGGTTTGTCTGGAGATCAGAGACGTGGACTCTAAGAATGGTCGATAAAGAATACTTCGAGACTTTGGAGATGAAAACAATCATGAAAGTATAACAGACTGACAAGGCAACAAATAAGAAAGTACTGCAAAGAATGGGAGAGACTAAATATAATTGTGACAAGAAAAGGAAACTAGAGCATTTAAGTAAAAATAAATACATCATATAACAATTTTGAATAATGTTTATTAGTAATAGGGTAACACTCGAGATGCACATATTTATTAGTGCCAACCATTATACTCATTTATATAATGATAAATTATAAATTATATATTTATAATAGCATTAAAAATATGTATAATATTTAAAAACAACAATGTAGTTAAAGTTATACTTCAAATATGACGTGATCGGTTTGTCATTGTAATTAACATTCAGAAATGAACCTTCATTAGAGAAATGAAGTAATTGCTGATTAATACATTCTATAATATTCGTTCACACAGTGGATTATGTTAAACAACGCCTAAACAAATATTGTTTTCGCAACTTCACTCATCATGTAATAATTGTGTTTGAAGAACTTCATGTGATTAAAATTAACATACATTCATTGACTGCTTGTATTTTTTTTACTTTTTCGCTGGCGATATAATCTCATTCTTTGAACAGCTGTAATATCTGTTCTGCCTAATATATATTAATATTAAATATTTTTCTTTTCAGTAACTTCAAAGATTTATAGAAACTACGAATAATATAGAAATTATTTCAATAAACTTATGTTTCATACACGGCGCAAATGCTGCATTTGTTTTATTACTTTTATTTTAATTATTTACGGAGGACAGGGTGAACTATTCTTCTGATTCAGACATTTTTCATTAAATCAAGATTTGTACTTTAAAATGTTTATTTATCTGTGCCGATTTCCTTGTTGATACCGGTACGCATACAACAACAGATCTCTATTCACATACACAACGACTAATCACAATCGACCCGTATAGAAATGATATCATCGAGAGCGAATGACGAATCATTGGCACTCGACTCTTATCTTATCTGCGTAACGCACTTCCGTTGCATTTTTACGGATTTACACCCTAGACGCGCTTAAAAAAGTTTTACTTAAAAAAAAAACTAGATCAAATCCAGGACTATCTCAAGATTTTGAAGATGAAAAGAATCAAGAAGGTAAAACAGACTGACAAGGTAACAAAAGTACTACAAAGAGTAAGAGAGACTAAATATAATTATGAAAAGAATAGGAAACTGGATCAGACCCATGTTGGGAGAAGAATAGCTTCAGCACGACGTCATTTAATGCAAAATGAAATTTCTGACAAAAAAACAAATACTAACAATAAGGAGAAAGCACATGGTAGTTGACTTAACTTGCCACAAGAAACAGAAGTATGGAATCAAAAGGTTAAGAAGTAGAACTAAATATAAGAACTTGTAGGGTAAGGCGGGACACAAAGATCCTATTTGACTTTGAGCAATTAACTTGCGAAAACCAATTCAGCTATATCACAACAAACTACATATATGGTACAAACAACTATCTTACCATGTTCAGTGAAACTCCCAGAACTCATCATTGTAGAAATATGTTTATTTGCTGTTCTTCAAAAATGTATCACCTGGTCCTTTTTACCTAATAAGCTGGGTGAAATAGGACATGCAGAAGGCGAACAGATCCAATGTCCTATTTTTAATTTAAAGGGATTTACGAAATATTAGCTATTATTTCACCAATGCAAAATTTTTACAGAGATAACACTGTGTATAACCTTGATCTAGTTTTTTGTCAAAAATAATCATCAACAAAGTTGGAATATCTGTTTATTTAATTTATCTAACTATTTATTGATGCGGTATAAAATAAATAATTGGAAGTGGCATTTCACCTCAAAATAAAATAAAATGTTACCTGGCAACACAAAACTGTGTTCAATGAGCACGCCAGAGTTAATTGGTTACTAGTTTTAGGAGGAATTTGCAACCAATTAGTTTTGTATAGAAAAACATAGAACACTCTTTCATCTATATATTTTGTATTTTGTAAGCTCTATATCGATAATAACGCCATTACAAGATTACTATACGATTTCAACTTTTGGGGTTTTTACAAATATAAAACGTTAAATGTTTATTATAAAACAAACCTATTCGGCTATAAAAATATGTCAGTGCATATGTGATTCGAAATTCCCTACCAGATTCCCCTCTATCACAAATTTCGAATGGATTTATTATATGTCTCGCAAGGCTCCGTTCGTTTCTTTATTTCCTTTCATTTTTATTGAAGTATTTTTATTGCCCATAATGATAGAGTCCCATCACAAATGCCCAATTATGTAATTATGCATTAATAGAACATTAAAGTCGACAAAATAACAGGAAGGAATAATATACCAGATTAAAATCACATTTTTGTTCTACGGACGAAGGTAAAACTCGGTCATTAATATCTCTAAATGTTTGTTTAGATATATCGACATATGCATGTATATTACAACTTGTGTAGGTCGATATCGAAGAAACAAAAAGGTATCTGAACTAAATGGAGTAAATAGAACATGAGAAAACCAGAAGATTCAAATTTAAATACAAAAAAATAACTAACTAAGGTACGATGACATGTACCACTAATTTAAAATTAAACCACTTGTGATAGACTCGTAATATTTTAGTATGTTTAGTAATATCATGATCAAAATCGTTTAAAATTTCATTTTCAACATTTAATTATCAAGAAACGGCTCGGAGATTTTTACTAAAAATTATTCAGCGCGAGTTCTAACCTAATGATTCTAGATTGCGGGCTAAAACGTAGAGGAAAAAGTTTTCACTTTTCTGCTAATTACAAAGAAACGGCTCGGCCCATCACTGTGAAAAGCTAATCAACTAATCAACAATTCAACTAGTCTTTGTCGAAACACATCGAATGGCTTTTAAATGTTTAAAATCGGTGCAGCCGTTTACGAGAAAACGCGGACAAAAGAACGAAAATCAGCTCACACATACTCTTTCCAAATTTGGTCTCATTCGATTCAGAATGATTTCAAACGTCGAAAAAATTCGTAAATCGGATCAGTAGGCAAAAACAAACTTTTCTTCAAAAGTTACAAAAAGTGCAATCTTAAACCGCGTGTTACGCTATTGAATTTGAAACAACAAAAAAAATAATGATGAACAAAAACACCGAAAAAATTCTAAATTGATACGATTAGTGTTGTAACCTTACTCGCTTAAGAAGTCAATAATTCTTGAATGCTGTCAAAAAATGTGTATTTCAAAAATCCACAAGGGCTAAAGTAATCCTTGGATTAGGCGTATCCAATATTGACGGAAGATTTGAAATAAAACGAAATTGAAAAAAAAAACTAAACCGGCTCAAGGAGAAAGAAGAGCTTGTAATAAAACCTGATCCACCCTTATAATTATGTAAGGGATGAAAGATAAGGATTTATATAGTCCCTTCACTTATATAAAAGGAATATAAAATATGTAGGGGCATCATGCATACACACGAGCTGATTTGCTTAGTAGAATATAAGTAGAATTATTATCTCTTGGAAACTGGTAATTATTGGATATAAATAATAAACTAGTTGTGTACGGCATTATGCTTCTAGGAAAATTCCCTTTATATAAACAATAATAGATGAATAAAAACAGTAAGATTTTTCTACTACTACCAATATAACTTTAAAAATAATCAGTCTCCCCTATATAAGAAAATACTGCAAAACTGGGAAAAATGTTTTTAAATCTTGGATTATTAAAAACTCATGGTGCATGGCATCGCGTCTTAAGGCAAATTGCGAAAACTTCCCTTACTCTACTGTAAATTGAAATTTCTAAAAGCTTAGAAACATTTTAAAGTTTTCCGAACAGATTTGAAAATTTTGAAAACATTTAAAAAATTTGAATATTTTTTCAAAATTTGAATATTTCTTGAGAAAAAAACTGGTAGTTGTGTATGGCATCGTACCTTAAAGCAAATTGCTGGAACTTTCCTTACCGATTTAAAACTTTGAAAATCCGATTTAATTTTTTTGAATATCAGAATATTAAAAAAAAAAAAAAATAAATTTTTTTTTTTCTTTTTCCAAAAACAATCGATTAGTCAACACGAACAGAAAGTTTTGAATCATTCAAATCGGATGCTTATTTCTCTCAAAAAGTGCCATTTTTTGCACATTTAGATCCGTATCTCCAAAATGCCTGGACCAGTCTTTGCCAAAAACTAATCACTACTTCTCCACATCATAACGAAATGAATGTTTTTTTTGTATCATTCAAATCAGATGCTCCGTTCTCTCAAAAACTCGATTTCTATTTTCTGCATTCTTTGCTCCGTAACTCCAAAACAGCTGGACCTGCCTTTGCTAAAAACTAATCAGCACATCTCCCTATCAATAGAAATCGAATGTTTTTTGAACCATTCAAATCGGAAAAATTGTATCCATACATACACATATCTATTTTTGATGAGGCATGCCAAAATGATAAGAAACTTTCAAAACGTGAAAATATACAGAAATTTTCTATTTCAATTTTTCGACGATGACAATAACTTACTCTACGGGAAGTTAAAAATTGCCTTTTTGAAAATCATGAAAATTGATGAAGGTTTTTGATACCCATTCATGTCGGTTGATAAATACTGCCATAAATATCTGATTTTTGACTGCCAAATGGTATTTAAAAAATTTTTTTTGATCTTCAAAACCACTGGACTTGCCCACATAACAATTTATTAAATTCTTCATTACACCAATACAAGCGAAATGTTATCTGAATCATTCAAATCGGCTCCGTTTCTTCAAAAATTTAATTTTCAATTTAATTATACTTTTTGCTCTGTAAGTTCTTACTACATGTATATATTAAACATTCATATTAGTTTTTCCGTACTTATTTAAAAAATTTCATTTACATTTTTTTAATTACTGTATTATAAATATTTTCAAACTATTTTCACAACTCCAAAAGCTTCCTATCTAAAAAGAAGAAAATAATTCGCGCATAGCATAATTGCACGATAATTTTTTTTATTATCTCTTTGCCTATTCTGGAGTTTGTTTTTCATCTACGGTAAATTGGAAATAAGTAAGTTAATCACAAAAAATATAATCCATAGAATATTTGCTAATACGGTCATTGATACAGATTAGCGAGTCGATAATTGAAAATAATTATTTGGAAATCGGCGAACTGATGATTGTTCGGTTGTTTTGTTTTACCAGGAATTCGCTAAAATGTATTACGAATGGTCATGGACCACTAATCATTCTACTAATTGGAAAAGAATATAAACTAATTATGAACAAACATTACGTTATTGTTTTCAGAGATATAGAGGATGATTACGAGTTCACGGGAAGGTTGCAAACGAGGTTTTTTTTGAAGAAATTATTTTAATAAAAAGTTAAATATGGGAAATCAAAAAAAAAAAAAGTGAGCAGATAAAGTAGTTTATAAATTGCGGGTAGGCCGGAGCACAAAGGTCCTATTTGACTTTGAGCAAATTATATTATGAAAACCAAACCAATTATATCACAACAAATAACACATATCAAACACACAGCTACCTGGCTATGTTCACTATGTTCACTAGAGCTGTTTTTCAAAAGTTTGTCACCTGGTTCTTTTTACCCCATAGGCGGAAAAAATGCGACGGCCAATTGCAAACGGGTGCAATGTCTCATTACTTAACAAAATAATAATATTATTCAACCAATGCAAAATATGATTTTCATGATTACATTTTTTACAGAAATAACACTATTGACCTTGATCTGGTATTTAGTCAGAAATAATAATCAGCATAGTTGGAATAACTATGTTTTTAACTTATCTTTTGTAAAATTGATTTTTTAACTAAGTTTACTTTTTTATTTACTTTTTTTTTTATTATTGACTTTGCCAATGTAAAAGTTTAGTTGGTCTTTTTTACCTTGCCCAGATGTGAGCTTTTATAGAGATTATATGAAAAAAACTGTTGAATCTAACTTAAAATTAACAATGCATCTTATAAAACAATTAAACCTTATAAACAACTATGCTCACAACTGAGAAAACTAAAAACATGAAAATATTTAAAAATATCTCGAACTCAAAGAGAAATTAATACAGTAATCATCAACTGAGCCAAAAATTCATGAATTTTTGTAGAATACATATAATTATAACTTCTCAAAAAAGAAGTTTTTTTCAATGCAAAATGTTTTAAGTCATTCTGAGTCCTTTGAGACCAAAATTAAGCCGGTTTTGATAATTCTAAAAGTTCTAAAGATATCAGCTGGGAATCGTGCTGTTTAGTTTTTGGCAAAAATGGAATGGGTTGACTCAATTCTGACAAATTCAATAAATTTGAATTAAGTAGGAGAGTAAATTTATTTAGTTTTGATTAACACGTTTGTTCTTTTGAAGTAAATTCTGAACATCGAAATGGTTGTGGCCTCTGTCCAATAGTAGAACTGCAAATTTAAAACTATTAGTTGAAAACAACATCAAAAATATTGTAAACATAACTAAACAAAAATGTAACTTTTTAAAGAATATATACATCAAAAATTCTATACATAAATTGTATTTGTACCCAATCAATTGAAAAGAAATTTTTTTAAATAAAAATGCATAGTAATAGTAAAATAGTAATTATATTAATATATTAGAAATTTACTTTAAATTAAATTTAAACATCAAATGAATCATTTAGCACCTATGTATGTGAACAATTCAATTCATTATTAAATTACAGATATTTTATTTTAATATTTTTAATGGAAATTTCATAGTCAGAATTTTGTAAGTCATTAATAAAGGTTTATTTCTAAATGCTAATTACAATGACAAACCGATCATGTCATATTTGAAGTATGTCTTTAATTACATTATTGATTAACTAATTATATTAACTGAAACTAATTCAATCTTCATTAAGTATATTAGTTAGTTTCACTAACTCAACCTTTCTTTCTTGACTCTTAAGGAAAAATACTACTTACACCTTGTTGACTTTACATTACAAATCAGGCACGCTACTTTTATGTTTCTAGATATTTTAAGTCATTCTGAATCTTTTGCAAAAAAATTAATATAAATCAATCTGCATAAATTAAAAAAATTAAAATGCTTCACAAATATTATTAATTGTTCAAGTTGACTAATTATATTTGATGATCGGTAGAACAGTTCCTTCACTATTAATAATTACCAGCAAAGATTTTTGTAAATGTTTTAGTATTTGATAGGGATCGCCTTGATCCGTTTTTATAATAAACAGTAGAAGCTAATTAATACCAGAAAAAAATTGATAAGTTTCAATTATTTTTCGCTGATTCATATCGTACAAGCTGTTTCTCTTCGAAGAGAAACGATCTTAATTAACAGTTTCTACAGAAAATACTAATCCAATTTATAGTTTATTTAAAAAATATAAATTGAAAATTGTGTTGAGTAATTTTTGGTAAAAGACTGTCAAATTGTTTTTTTTTAGTGAAAATTAACTATTTTTTAATGAAAATTTAAATTTAATCTTTGATGATGATAAACCTGATAATTTTCATGCAATGTTTATGCTGGTTTTCCAAGTGATTGCTCAAAAGTGAATTAACTCTTTACTAACTTTCCTTACTTTATTATATTTCCAAATCAACAATTAAAATACCAATTCCTAAATCAATTCCTCAAATAAAAAATCTGAACCAGACGTGACCTATTCCTAAGTATATCATAAAAGTCCAGTTAAGACATTGTCTAATAGACGAATCAAACCATGAAACAAAATCCAAAGTCCACTTCCTTTCAAAAAAACATATAGAATAACCTAGAACACAAAGTTTGCACATCAATTTTGTGTACAAATAAAAATTTAGTAATTTCAAAATGAGGTGTTCATAGGCCTAAATGTAGGCAAACAAGTATAGACAAATTGTTTTGTGTAAATAAGCACAAATTCGTAAATATATTCGAACGAACTATGATGCATGCAGAGATGGTCAGGATTTTTTTTCTGTAATTTTGTTAATTATATTGATAGTTTTATACTTTTTTGATTACGAAATATTTTCCAGAAAATATGTGAAGGATCAATATCTTGCTTGAGCAACTCGTAATACATCGAACATAAGTTTAACGAAATTTTACTAATAAGTTATCTATACTGTCTTTGTCTTTGACAAATGACTTACAATAATGAGATAATTTTTTTTTGTATAGATTTTTTATTATCGTAAAAAACAACTTGCATCACATTTTGTGCAAAAAGCAAATGATGATCTAGGTCTAAGTATAAAAATATGTACAAGGAACACCTCTCCTTTAAGAAGACTTACAAGGAAACCCTCAGGTTTATTCTTCTGGAATTTTGATGAAACTTTGCATGGTGATAGAGTCTATTATCAAACTGCACCCCATAAAATATTATAGGCCTATGATAAAATCAATTAAAGTTGCAAAAAATGCGTTAGAAAATTTGAACATGGCTCTGGGCAAAAATATCATGGAAGATGTGAAAAAAATGTTTTTTAAAATCGTAGAATTTTTATTCTATAAAATGAGATACTAAGGATCAGTCGGCTTGTGTCGTATAATTTTAGGCATGATACGTATGTCATCAAAGTTTATCTCGAAACTTCAGAATTTTGATCAAAGGAATTGTCGACTGAGCAACGTTCAAGAACTTTTTAATGACGTCTTCGATGATCCTGATTTTCTCACAAAATTTTAGCTGGTTCTAAATCAAGAGTATATAATTATGACGTAGAGGTCAAATTGCAATTCATATTTTTGTCCTACTACTCTTTTTTTTCTTTGTTCTATTTTTTAAATTAGATAATCGACGAGCACCAAAAAATACTTTTCCTTAGGCTAATTGAAAAACAAATAAAAATGTGAACATTTGTCAACATCTACATAGTGCAAACTATCTCTATATCTCTATAGCAAGTATGGTTATTTCTTTAGAAAATAATTTACCAAAAATGTCCTTAGATTCTGGAATTGTTATATTAATTTGAAAGATCATAGACTAATGGGCCTTAAAATTGATCAATACTACACAGGGGCTATATTACGTAATGCTTCTCATACAAAATGGTACTAAATACTGTCAAAATGCCATGTGGTTGCTGTGCAGTTAGTTAGGCGTTTTAGGTAGAAAACCTGACCTAGAAAATGCACGAAGGTCAAAATACTAATGTTATCATAACTGAATCTTTGTGATGTGCTATAATCATATATGAGTGAAGTTGCATTTTATGTGTAAAATGCTTGAACGCACTGCAAATACATAGCATTTTGATAGTATTTAATACCATTTCGTATGAGAAGCGCCACGAAACATTATTCTATTTTAAGGCCGAATTGGCCCCTGAGACCAATAACTGAATATGAAATATTAGAATAAAAATCGTTATAGTATCAAAATTTAGACGGTAATAAAGTTTGTAAATTTTTATCAAATTAATTCCTTCATTTGCAAAAAAGATAAATTTTAATGTCCGTTAAGATAGAAAATATTCGACTTTCACTGATATAACATAATTTTTCTGATCGTACGATATTTATTTATTTTTTTCATAAACCGCAGTGAGCAGATTATGCGTTTCTATATTTATATTTTAGAACAAGCGCCGATAAATATTTTAGAAAATGTAATATTTTCAAAAAATATATAAAATACAAATATTGTATTTTTAAATTTATTTAATTATCTATTATAATAAAAAATTATTTATCAAATTTATCTTTTAGTATACTTGTTAATCGGAATATATCATATGTATAATTGTTCAATGAAAAATTGACGATTGTAAAAAATGCATAGTTTTGTTTAAATTTGTTACCAGAAATAGCAGAATAATTGCAATAAATAATCATGTTAATATTTTCATCAAATAAAAACTTTTTACTCTATAATACTCTACAATATTTTTACTCTATAATATTTTTACTCTATAACATTTTTACTCTATAACATGTTTACTCTATAAGAAACAGCATCACATTGTATAGTGTGTTGTTAGACATAGAGGCCATTTCTCCGATAAAATAAAAATATTATGGTAACGCTATGTTACGGGCCTATATTCGTATGAATTGGAAATAACACACTGTCTAAAAGCAATGTATTTACTGTGTAAGGCGTTTTACACATAAAACCTAACTTCAGGTATTTATTATGCGACAATTCTGCGTTAGGTTTTATGTGTGAAATTGCACAGCAAATAAATAGCTTTTGAATACTTTGTTAGTTCTTAATAATACAAATATAGACCCGTAACATATCCTTAGCATAATATTTCTATTTAATCCTTAATTTTGGTTTCCACCTTGAAATAAGTAAAATATCAGAAAACTGACAAACCTATCATATACTTAATGTTACAATCGCATAATAATTTTAATTTCTGCCTATAATCTTAGCAACTACATAATAATTTTATATTCCCATAATAAATCCCAGTAAGATATGCAGAAATGCAATCAAAATAAAATAAAATTTTTCACTTACACAATTTATAGAATCCGGCGGAAACATTGCACAGAAGCTTCCCGACTGCATTTTATTTTCAGGTTTTATTTTCAGTTGAATCTGTAATAATAAGAGAAAATAACTTAAAACAGGTATTTGCTTGTAAATTAATCACTACACATCTAGAATATATAATACAAGTATAATATATATATATATATATATATATATATATATATATATATACTTGTCTATATATTCATTTTACAAAATTGCTTTAAATTTTATAGAGTGACATTTTCTATAATCAAAATGTGCACAAAGATTGAAATGGCCAGAAACTTCTAAAACAGAGATAACAATGTATATAACCTTGATCTGGTGTTTCGTCAGAAATATTCATCAGCAGAGTTGGAATAACTATTTCTTTGATAGATATCTTGCAAAATTGCTTTTTGTAACTTAATTTACTTTTTGATTTATTATTTTAATAAATTCACACCTATGCAGGGTAAATTTCAGTTGGTTCTTTCTACCTCACCTACATGCAAGCTTTTATAGAGGTTATATATAAAAATGGTTGAATCTAACTTGAAATTAACAGTACATCTTACAAAACAATTAAATAGAGTATACTTAAAAATTATGCTAATGTCTTGTAAACTAAACAACAGTGCTCACAACTAAAAAACTGACACCGAAAGAAAATACTTTTGTTATGGATTTTCAAATATTGCATTTATTTTCCGATAGCAATATCGTAAGGATCAAGGTAATAGCTGGTTATACATTTTTTGCCCTCTACTTTCAAATATTGTTGTTAAATTTTTTTGAACTTTACTTGTATTTGAGATATCGGTGGTGGAGCTTTATACCCAAGGACCTTCAAACCCCGCTCTACTCTGCAACAAATCAGTAATTTGTTCTTATGTAAGTTCAATAGATCAGCATGTCTTACAACAAGAGAATTTAATTTTTTATCTTCATTCTTTGCGATTTTAATAAATCGCTCTTAACGAGATTAAAAGTAAATAGAAATTAAAATCGTGTAAAATGTTTTATAATAATTTCATTATAAAAATATAAAATTTTGAACAAAATATTTTTTATCCCTAGCGCTGTATCTATTTCGTCTATTTTTGTGTGTATAAATTATGAATGTATTTATGTGTTCGTATATGTACATATGAAATGTATTTCAAATTGAATTAGTGTAGTTTTTGGGTGTGAAGTGCGTCAGACCCTCATAACAAATATTTGACTTTTCGATTACTTTTTTATCAGTTTTTTTCGTTAGAGTCCAGTTAATTGAGTTTAACGTTTCGAAAAATAAAATAAAATAACTCGAGAGCGGCCGTGTTTCTCTTCTCTAATGACGCGCGTAGACTGTTTGGCTATCGGTTTAAATCCGATGCTGCACTTATTGAAAATAACTAACTAAATTGGAGTAATTGATGTAATTTTATTAAATAATGAAATAATTAACATAATAACTTAATGATATACAACGTTCCATATATTTTATTTTTGCGCGATTGGCAAATAATAATGTAATGTGTCATGTTTACACTTCTATACGCTGTTATGAATTTATTGCAGAAATGAAGATGATTCATTCGTATGTAATAAACAGTACAAACTAGTTTTACTGAACATTATTATTTTTTATTTTTTTTATTATTTTTGAACAGCAATCAGAACCTTACGTCCTATGAGCTGTTGGGCATAAACTTCTCCTTACTTCGTATTTTTTTAGATAGTAACCCAATGGTTAATCCATCCATATTTGATGATTTTGTTATTAGATTTAATCTAATAGGGCTGACATTTTGTTGGTGCAGCAATGCCGGGCAAGGGCTATTTTCACTTGAAAACATATTGTTATCTATATTTTCAAGTGAAAATCGTTGTCACTGCTGTCTGACAACAGGCTGCTCGAAGTGGGTATCGAACCCGGGACCTCTGAAACAAGTCCCGTCGCTCATAACCGCTTACCTACGGGTGAGCCCCATACTGAACATAGTTTGATAATTTTTTTTTTCGTTTTATATGTTTTATTTATTTATCGAAGTAAAACTTCTTTAGGCGCTACTAGAGAGTAAATCCATAAAAATGCAACGGAAGTCCGTTACGGCTCAAGTTATTCATTATAGGCTATAGATGTATCGTTCTATAAGGGTCGATTGTGAAAATGATGAATCATTTTTTCTTGCTAGAAATTTCTATGTCAAGCTTACTTGAAAGAATTTCGAACATTGATATTTGTTTGATAAAATAAATTTAACGAAGAATAATTCTCAATTTCACAAATAATTAAAACAATTCGTCGACTGAATTATGACTTACGCTTCAGTATCTCATGATAGTGGTTGGCATTATTAATGTATATATTAGTAGTATTATATATTACCAATAAACATTTTAATTTTTTTAATGAAGCATTTATTTTTGACTTAATCATCATTTATATATATATATATATATATATATATATTAAGTAGGCAATTATGTAAAAGCGGTTTCAATTAAATTTTCAAGTAGCCCAAATTTAAAATACCTTTTATTAATGAATAGACAATTTAGATGTCTAGAAGTAGAAGTAGAAGTAGACAATTTAGATGTCAGCTCGTAAAAAGAGTTATATTCGTAAATCAGAATATTTATGAAAGTGCCAAAAAGTCATCGATCAAATTCAAAACTATTGCATATGAATGGTACAATTGTTTTTTTTTTGTGATTTAAACCTACTTTTTTCAGAAATCATATTTTCAGGATATTATTTATATCTCCAAGTTGCTCAAATACAACCTCAATAAGTTTCTTTTCAACAATATTTTGGAATATAATTATCAATTTTCTATACTTACATGTTATTTTAAGTAGAAGTTAAATAGGATTCCATACAATACATTTTGAAAGAGATAAAATATTGCTAGAATTCTTAGCCACACCCTGCTTATTGTAGACATCAAAAATCCTATTATTTTCAGTCTTCAGTATATTGTATTACAACATGTTATATGAAAAAAAAGTTGCATATTATTTCATAGGAAAAATCAAAATCCAGAATTCTCTGAGTATTAAAATTCTTTTTTGGTAAATCATACAAAAATATTTCTTTGAACTTCAAGCCGATGTCGTACTTATTCCAAAGTTCACCGTTCTAATTAGTTACATAACAAAATTTTAATTACAAGTACATTATTTTAACTGTGATAATTGAATGTGCGATGTCAAATTGACGCAAGAACGCGTTTTTTCTTGACGCACTTTTTGGTTCATAATTGGAACTTCACACAGACTTTACCCAAAAATACATAAGACTGCAGAAAACAATAATCACATTTTGCTTTTGTTTATTATTAGTGCGGTAGGACTAATTTAGAACAAATTGCCTGAATCAATAGACATTGAAATCGTTCTTTTGTGCTTGGAAAAGAATCTTCTAGAAAATGTGAAATCGTGTCAAATATAATGGAAGCACGCGAAAAAAGTCAATAATCTGATTTATGACACTGCATTATTTTATTCTATTCTGTCTATTTAGTGTTTGAAACGTACTAGTTAAGTTTATTTATTGATCAAAATTATATTTTTCACTATTTCGAAATTAATATTGTAATCAAAATAATAATGACTTTAAATCATTTTACTAGGTAAAAATAACACAAAATGCATTGCGTATCATGTGTAGCAGTTTTTAGGTGCCATCAATTAAATATATCGCGGTGATTTGAATTTTGGAAAGATAATAAAACATCCTTTAGTCTGTTTTTTCACTATTATATAGGGTAGAGCGGGGCACAAAGATCCAATTTGATTTGAGCAATTATATTGTGAAAACCAAACCAATTACATCACAAAAAATAATACATATTATACAAACAACTAACTGACTAGTTCAGTAAAACCCAGTTCAGCTTCATTCATCATTGTAAAACTGTGTTTTTATGCTGTTTTTCAAAAAACTGTCACCTGGTCCTTTATACCTGTCACCTAGTTGAACTAGGATTTTATGAAAAAATAGCTACATTATTCAACTAATGCAAAATATAAACTTCATGGGTAATTTTTTTTACACAGATACTATACTGTATGTAACCTTGATCTGGTATTTCGTCAGAAATATTCGTCAGAAGAATTGATATTTATTCAATATATTACTTTAAAACTACTACTTTTAACTGAATTTACATTTTTATTGACTATTATTGATTGTTCACGCTTTTACTTTTAAGTGAATGTTTAGTTGATCCTTTTTACCCCACCCACGTGTAATCTTTTATACAAGATTAAAAAA
>NW_020538040.1:24608296-24664706 GCF_003426905.1 Ctenocephalides felis
ATAAGCCCACGTTGGAAAAAACAATTAGTTACCAAGTAAACTAACCAGCTTCTAAAATAAATTTTGAATAGATTTAAAAACATTAAAATCGTTTTTTATGATAGGTTACCATTACCATTAAATGGATACTGTTTTTCACTGATTGTTTTGATTGAATTTTAAAGGACCAAATTTGTTATAAACACTTTAATTCGTAAATTTATGTATTTATTTCTGTTGATTACAAATTATATTCGTATTATATAAGTTCAATATTGGTTTTGATAACGTACTGATAGACTTGATTTATTTGTACGATTATCGATTGATGATTTTTTTTTTTTTTTTTATCAATATATATCGCACCCTTAATATGGCGCGAACAAATACTTTTTGTTTGTATTTAAATTGTTTCCGCCTCAATTCTTGAGAAGAACTCATTATCTTAGGTAATTAGGAAGTTGATGCAACTCGTCTTAAAGAAAAAGGCCACTTCTTTTTTAAAGAAAGCGTTTTTATCTTATTTTTTAATAGAAAAAGTAAAAATGTAGTTTAGGTAAAAAAAAATGAGCGAGGTATATGCAGAACGTGCATTTTGATGTCAAAGCTGCAACCCTTTAAAAATAACTCTGTCAGGCCATTTCTTTTCCTTTTTTTAACTTCTCGTAGGGTAAGTTATAGTAATGGCCCGAAAATCGAAAATGAAAATAATTCATAAAACGTTCTGCTTGTGTTGACAAAGCAATCGCTTTTGAAAAAAAAATTCAATTTTTTTTTCAAATTTTTTTTTTTAATATCGAAAATAATTCAGATTTTAATTTAATTGGCTAAAGTTCTGAAGCTCACTTATATACTTTAAATAAATAATTTTAACTTTTTAATTCAGTTTATGTAAATATCTTATAAATATTAGAGTATTTATAACATTTCGTTACGGTACGGAAAATTCTAGCAATTTGCCTTAAGACACGATGCCACTTGTTTTATTTATGAAGACATTTATTAATTTTCTTGACATGCAGTGCGTGGTTTGTTTTTGGCAGGTGCCCCAGTTAGGAGGTCCTATCCTGTTTTTGATTAATCACTAATACTTAATAGCATTTTTTGACTTTTTATGATTTTATATGCAGCTATGCCATCGAAAGGCGATTTTCACTTGAGATTATATTTGAGATCTAAAACTTCAAGTGGTTTCATGCTGCCTGATGTCAAAACTTTGGAGGGCCAGTTGAAACTTTGAAAGATATCAAGATATCAGCTAGAAATGATATCTAAAGTTATCTAAGGTTTTTTTGGTCTCTTATTAAATTATATTCGAAGCTATTGTTGTAATTGATTAATGCAATATTGTTAACTGTGTGTACAATTATTAACTTCCCGTAGGGCAAAAATTATAGTAATCGTCCAAAAATCTAAAATGAAAATTTTGGCATATATTTAAGGTGTTAAAGGTTTCTGTACATTTTGACATACGTTAGAAAAAATGGATGCGTCTGTGTGTGCGTGCGTGTGTGTGTATGTATGTGTTGATACAATTTTTTGCCCACGTTTTCGGTAGCACGGATCAACCGATTTGAATTATTATTCAAAAGCATTCAATTTCTATTGAAAGGCGATTTGCTGTTTTGGTTTTAGGAAAGGTTGGTCCAGCCGTTTCGAGGATACGGAGCAAAGAGTACAGAAAATGACAATTAGGTTTGTGAAGGAACGAAGCATACAATTTGTATGATTCAAAAAACATTCCACTTGTATTAGCGTGCTGAAGAATTAATTAAGTTTTTGCAAAGGCAGATCCAGTGGTTTCGGAGAAAATTTGAAAAATGTCTTTTAGCAGTCGAAAGTCAGACAGTATGGATCAATCGACATCGTATTAAAACATTTCAACAAATTTAAAAAAAATCAAAATTTCAAAAAAATAGATATCAAAAAATTCTAAGTTAAGTTTTAAATATATCAGTATTTTTAAAAATTACAAATTTAAAAAAAAAAATCATATTTAATAAAAAATCAGAAAATCAAAATACAGAAAATTTGAGACCGTTCAAGTATTACGTAAGCACTATAGGGAGGCGGCGGGGGGGGGTTGTTGATTTGCTTATTTTGGGTTGACATGGGGGGCAGGGGAATCTGGATGATGATTACGTCATAGTAGTATTTTATATTTTTACATTAATTGCAAAATGTTTACGTAAGCATGGGAGTAGACGGTAAGAGCTTTGCTTACTTTTGCTGACAAGGGGGATGGGGAGGGGGGGTAAATAATTGTAATAAAATCTGCTTACGTAATACTTGAACGATCCCTTTTCAAAAAAAATCTGAATAATCTCTTCTGAGCTTTCAAAATTTTAAATTACGGCACGGAAGTTCTAGCAATTTGGCTTAAGGCACAATGCCATGCACCATTTTCATTTTTGCAGATGTCATTATTGACCATATCCAGATTCTACTACCCTTGCATTTTGAAACACAGCATTTAGGGCAAGTTTCCATGGACTACGACACGCTTGCACATAAATCCATGGTAAATCTCTTCGTCTGAGTCGCGGTCATGGAGACTTACCCTTATAAAACAACAACTGAGAGGACGAGTGTGACTCACGGTCGGGATTGTTTGTGGGAGTACAAGTCTGTTTGCATGCAGATAAAGATGCATTTGCATATTTTATTGCTCTGCGGACTCGCAAAAGCCATAAGTTGTAAAATGAAATGATGTATTTAATCTGTTTTTTTTTTTTTTATTTGCAGCGTGCAGGACAAACTCAATACTCGAAGAGATTACTACTATAGATTTTATCATAAATCAAATATATGAACTTGAATATCGAAGAACGTGGAAAAAACGTGCGAGGGAGAATCGTTCGAATATAAAACGCAAGAGCATTATTACTTTATGAGGTTTTTCATTTTTTATGATCTATATATTTAAGAGATCTATTGTATGAATTGATACTCAATAATGTAAATACAAACGAGTGTAAAAAATGGTATGGTAAAGTGATTAGAGAATGGTGTCATAGAAATGCTTTATATTATTCAAACTAGTGGTGCATGGCATCGTACCTTAAGGCTAATTGCTAGAACTTCCCGTACCAAAATTAGATTAAAATTTTCTTTTAAACTTTAAAAAAATAGATTAAAAAAATTGAAAAAAATGACTTTTTTGAAAAAAATGCCTTTTTTGAAAAAAAAACTTTTTGAAAAAAGAAGATTCTTTCTTATATTTTGAAGTATTTTAGAAATTTTTACCTTTTTTTTTTCAAAGCAATCGCGCTGCTCTAGCTGCATAGAGACGAAAAAAGTACTAATTTTTATTTTTTTCACTTTTGGTTCGTACTTCATTTTTGTCTTTGCCAAAAACTAAACAGCACGACTCCTTATTAATAGGAATCGAACGTTTTTTGAATTATTAAAATTGGTTGAACCGTGTTCCGAAATCATCGACAAAAATTTGTATCTGAACTCTCTCACACACACACCCACATCATTTTTTTCTAATGTATGCCCAAATGTTCAGAAACCTCTAAAACGCAAAGATATATAAAAGTTTTTCATTTTCGATTTTTTGCAATTACTATAACTTACTCTACGGGATGTTAATAAAATAGGTAACGTACAAAGATCGAAATCAGGCACTGTCACATTTTCGCTGTATTTACTTATCTTAATATAGATAAAATAATTTGTTGTGTATATATATTTTTGGGCCAACTTACCGATTTAAATATAATTGTTATGGCAACGCTATGTTAAGGTCAAATCTTCGTATGAATTGGTAGTAAAAACTGTCAAAAAGCTATATAATGTTGTGCAATCAGGCGTTTTACACTTATTGTTAGAACCTAACGTATGTGTTACCAAGAGCACATTAGAAAAACGCACTTATGATAAAATTATTATTTGGATGTTTGTGCGTTTTGTAGGTTAGATTTGATGTGTGAAACGCCTGATTCAAATATTCACGTTTCAAAGGTTGTATTTGTGTGTATGTGTATCGGATACAATTTTTCGTCCCACGATATTTCAATAATTCGAAATTCATTCGATTCGTTCATTCATTGGCGGGAAAATATTCTGATTAATTTTTGACAAAGGCAGGTCCAGCCGTTTCGGAGATACGGAGGTAAGTGCCAAAAATGGTAATTCACTTTTGAGATACAGGAACGTTCGATTTGAATGATTCATTTTTTTTTATTTGTAGGAGAACAGAGCATCCGGTTAGAATGATTCACAAAACATTTTACTTGTATTGAGGGAGTCAAGAACTGATTAGATTTTTGTGAAGGAAGGTCCAGCTGTTTCTGAGATGCAGAAAAAAAAAAACAAAAAAAAATAATCATTGTCAACTTATGAATTATAATATGCATATGTCCAGTGGTCATTGGGCATATTAACTTCCACAGGGTAAGTTATAGTAATCGTAATAAAATCGAAGTTTTTATATTGCTTCATGTTCCAATGGTTTCTGACATTTTGGCATATCTTAGAAAAAAGGGATGTATGCATATGCGTGTGTGTGTTCGGATACATCCGATTCCAATAATTCAATGAACATTCGATTTGTATTGACGTTTTAGGAAAGGCAGATCCAGCCGTTTCGAAGATACGGACCAACAAGTGCCAAAAATTGTACTTCATTTTTTGAGATGGCTCGCCCGTAGGTGAGCGGTTAAGAGCGACGGGACTTGTTTCAGAGGTCCCGGGTTCGATACCCACTTCGAGCAGCCTGTGTCAGGCAGCAGTGACAACGATTTCACTTGGAAATATAGATGTTTCCAAGTGAAAATAGTCCTTGCCCGGCATTGCTGCACCAATAAAAGTCAGCCCTATTAGATTAATTCTAATAACAAAAATCATCAAATATGGATGGATTAACCATTGGGCTACGATCTAAAAATACGAAGTAAGGAGAAGTTTCAGCCCAACAGCTCATAGAACGTAAGGTTCTGATGCTGTTTAAAAATATAATAATAAAAAAAAGAAGTGTCTGATTTGAATGATTCAAAATTTTTTATTTGTATTGACAAAATGAAAAATTGATAAAATTTTTAGGAAGGCAGGTTTACAAAAAATGGATAATGGATGGAAATGGATCATTAGACAGATTCACACGAAATTATTAGAGATTTCAATGATAATTACAAATTTTGTTTATATTTCCATGGGTTCTGTATCAATGTTTATCCGTTATTCTGCGTCAAGGCGCTGTTTCTGAAGTAGCTACTCAGAGCGATTGCTTGAAAAAATTCCAAATTTTCAATAAATTCAAAATACAGTAAAAATTTCAAGTTTTTCAAAAAAATTCAAAATACAGAAGAAAATTTCAAGTTTTCAAAAAAATAAAAAAACAAAAATGTTCAAAAATCTAATATTTTCAAAGTTTCAAAAAAAATGTAAAGCTTATTTAAAAATTTAAATTTTCGGTACGGAAAGTTCCAGCAATTTGCCTTATGCCATGCGCCGCTAGTAATATCATATTAATAATATCATAATATATATTTTCAATATACATGGTTCTGCGACAATGAGATTCGGCACTTGATCTTTGTTTATATCATCAGCGATTTTCTGATGAAATTGCGTCTGGCAGATTCATCTGGGATAACTGCGCGTGCGCACGGTACGATGTAGGTCAGGGGCAATTCTGGCGTCAAATCAATATCATGACATTGAACAAGGCTGCGAGCTCTGCTGTTCAGGCAACAAACAATGCATTTATTTATATTCCAGAATCGTATTACATAATAAAATTAGTCGGTTTTAATGAGATATGATGTAAATAGACGGTAATAGTTCTTAACCCTTACAAGACGTCTTTACAAATATTGTAAAAAACTAGCGGTGTATGGCATCCTGCCTGAGGTAAGTTGTTGGAACTTACCGTACCAAAAGTTATTTTTTTAAAAAAGATTTAATTTTCTTTAACTTTAAAACCATTTTGGAGAAATTTCAAATTTTTGAAAAAAAAAAAAATTTTTAGAAAAAAAATCTTTGGAAAAATTTTTTTCATTTTGAAAAATTTTGGAAATTTTGAACTTTTTTCAAAGCAATCGCACTGCTTTAGCATAGAAACGAGATAGAGGCGCGTAAGCGCCGCGTCGCCGACTAACAGACAAACGATGTTACGAAACCAATAGAAACGGGGAACAAAAGTGATACACATTATTAAATTTCCATAAAATATCTTATAATCATGTCGACCATTGTTTGACCCGGCGGGTAACGTATAGGTCTAAACCCACTGGGTTATAAATTGGCCCATAATGGGCTTATAATAACTGGGTAGGCTGTACATGGAACCAAACAGTCGACTATGTTCGAAATGAAGAATTGATGAAATTATTGGTAAGGTAGGTCAGGCGGTTTTGCAGATACAGAAAAAAAAGATAAAATAAATTGAAATTTGGCGGTCAGAAATGATCATTAGACATAAGCATATCAAATTATCAGATATTTGATAAAATTTTCAAAAATAAGAACTAATTTTGTAACAATTCTGTTGGATCCGTGCTAAGATTATTAATTTTTAACGGGCAAATTTCAAAATTTTCCGAAAAAAAATATTTCAAAATTTCAAAAATAAACAAAGTTCATATTTCAAATATAAATTTTAAATTTACAATTCAGTTTGGAAACGTATATATTTCAAATGAGTTATTCTAATCGTAAGAAACATATCCTCAGATGGATTCATTCGGCAACACTTGCTAATATAAACTTTCTCAAGTGCTTTGCGCGATAAGATTGTCTTTGTATATTTTATGAACAAAAATTATATAGTTATTATAATTAACTATTCAAAAATGTTTAAAACAATTGTTATAATCATTAATCAATATTTACTGATTACTGATTTTCTTTCTCGAATATTTAATTCTGGTACGGAAAGTTCGGCAATTTGCCTTAAGGCCCGATGCCATGCACCACTAGTTAATTGATAATTTTGATAAATTTTTTTAATTTTTGTAGGATTTTTTGACGGAACATTTTGCATTTTCATTAAACGGTTACGGAAAGGATAGGAGGTCCATCAATCATGCCGAAAAACTGGTCAACGCGAGTCTTAATAAACATTTTTAATTTTTGAGGTCAGTAAAAGACAATTTTCAGAATAAAAAAGTGGCAAAATTATGTTGACATACATACTCAAAAAAGTTTTTTAATTTAATATTTATTTGTAATAGATATTACATTAATGAAATGAAATGTATATAAATATGAAAACTGCTTTTCATAATCTCTCATACCAGGCATCTCTGTCTGACTGAGATATGAAAATAATGTATATATATATAAATAAAAAAATAAAAACTAAAAATAAAAAAAAAGTTTTGTATTCAGTTTAATTTTACTACTATTATTATTTTCAGGCAAAAGAATCGACGACAAATATTGTCTGAGAGATCAGGACAAATTTCCAAGGAAAGAGAGATCAAAGTATAGTGTTCTTACACTATTGACCTTAGAACATGCATGTTTTGTGTGCATGTTCTAAAAGACAATTTGAACAATCAAAGGAAGAATTTAAACCAAATCTGAAAAAACATTTGAAAATCTGCTATTTCCAGGATCAATACTATTTTGAATAGATGGCGAGAGTAAATTCTACTCCACAGTTGAGCCGTATGTTGCCAGATGTCTCTTTATAAATATATTAATCCGTTCCAGATTTTAAATATGCCATATGATAACAGCCACAATGGCTTAAAGTGCAGAGAAATCATAAAATTAGCAAATCCAATTTTGGGGGAAAACAATATTCTGCTTCGAGAACTCAAAACAATTTAAAAGCAATTGAATAATGGAGCTTGTTCCATCTCTATCTATTCTAAGAAACAATTTGAACAACTAAAGCACAAACTTAAACCAAAGTAAGAAGTTAAACCAAATTAAGAACTTAAACCAAATCAAGAACTTAAACCAAATCAAGAACTTAAACCAAACCAAGAATTTAAACCAAGAATTTAAACCAAGAACTTAAACCAAATCAAGAATTTAAACCAAATCAGCAAAAACGTTGGAGACTCTGTTATTTCCTGGTTCAATACTATTTTGAATAGATGGCAAAAGTAAATTCTACTAAACTGTTCAGGCGTGTGCTGTTAGATGACTCTTTTTAAATATATTGATCAGCCCGAGATTCAAACCCAAAATCATAAAATGCATCTTATGCAAATATCATAAAAAATTAAAAATATCAATAGATGAACATTCATAGTGTTTGAAGTTATTATCTTTACATACTATTCAACATGACAATAATATACCACTAATAACTGACAATAATATACCACTAATAACTGATCATTCAAGATTTTCTTTGGAACAAGAAATTCAAAATAAATATCGTATTCATTACAAGTATTATATTATGTTATTCTGGATATGAAATAAAAATAAATTTCAAATCCTCCGAGTAAAGGGAATTTTCTGCTGTAACGTGATATGAAGTTGCTATAATACAAGTCCATAAAGTTTGGAACAAGGAATAATGCAGATGATTGATGATTTGTTAGAGAGGAAAATATATACTTTAAAAGTGCTGTCACATCATGATCTTATTTAAAAATCTAACTTTCTAGAATATTATGTATTATATGAATATAAAAGTATGTGTGTGTGTGTGTGTGTGTGCGTGCGTGTATGTGAACAGATTTTTTACCGTAAATCGACGTTTTCTCCAAAACGGTTGGACCGATTTCAAAAATTTAAAAGCCATTCGATGTATTTTGATGAGGACTAGCGTTTCTGAATCTGAACTAGCGGCCGAGCCGTTTCTTTGTAAATCGCAGAAAAGTGAGAAAATTTTCGTCCACGTTTTAGCCCGCAATTCTTAAACGATTTTGAAAGTTCAAAAACCGTTCGAAAGATATTGGTTGGGAATCGTGCTGATTAGTTTTTGGTAAAGATTGGCCGGGCAGTTTTCTTGTAATAAAGTTTAAAAAAAAAATTAGACGATTTTTATTATTATTTTTTTGACGGTAAATACCATAGTCTTCTAGACCATACTAAAATTACAGCCCTACGACAACTCGTTTAGCTTAAAAATTCATCAAGTTTGCAAAAATTAGTATCGTTCTTTTGGCATTGTCAAAATTAGACCTTTGATCTACGTTTTCTCAGAAACGCCTGAACCGATTTCAGAAATTTAAAGATCATTTGATGTATCTCAATGAGGACTATCGTTTGTCAGTTTTGTGAGACGATCTGCCAAACCGTTTCTTTGTAATTTGAAAAAGAGTGTTAAACTTTTCTTCCAAATTTAAGCTAAAACTACCGAATCGATTTTAAAAAATCAAAAACTGTTCGAGAGATATTAGTTGGGAATGATACTGATTAGTTTTAGGTGAAAATCTACTGAGCCGTTTTCTTGTAATTAACTGTTGAAAAAAAAAATTAAGCCGATTTTTATGGAACTTTGTTTGGCGATATATATCATGGTCTTATAGAACTTACTGAAATATTATGGCCTAACGACAAGTAGTTTAATTTTAAAAATTCATCAAAGATTGAGAAAAAGAGTGTTTTTTTTTAACATTTGTTAATATTACAATTAAAGGATTTACTTGGTATAATGGCAGGAGTACTTGGTCTTAATGAACATACTAAACCATTAAAGTCCTGCGGAAACTGATCCAATTATATAAATTGTTGATTTTTGAAAATTTGCTTTTAGAAAATACTCCGAGTTAACGTGTTCGATCGTTTTCAATTATGGTCACAGATGGCGCAAAAATTTACTTAATGACGTATGTTAATAACAAATATAAGAAACCTTCAGTTGGCGTGCGCTTTAACTAAGTGTTTATATTAAGAGCTAATACTATTAGAGATTCATTTTTCATTCATTTGGAAGTATTTGCGCTCTTGGGAGCAAAGAAATTCAAAAATGTCCTTGTTAAGGACCACCCTAATATATATATATATATATATATATATATATATATATATATATATATATATATGATTTGAATATGTATGTACATATATGCATTACAATGTATATATGTATACATACAATGATATATACATATGTACACGCAATATCCTTTTCAAATATGAAAAACGTATCAGAGATAGATGTAAGCCAAAAAGGAAATGAAAAAGAGCAACAGAGTGCTTTGTGGTTATTTGAAAACGATTGTCTATGAACATGTAACGTATTTTTATACGTTTTATACATATATAGGTTTATATAAACCTATATTTTGTGTACGAGCATAATAAAGGGTACATTTCTCTCAGATATTATATATATAATTAATATCTATATTCGTCGTTTAGGCAGCATTTTGCGGTTACAAGCCATAGGAACCAAATTACACATTTGAATATTTCAATAATTTTTATTGTACAAAAACGAAGTCATACATAGGCAAGCCGATTATAAATACAATTTATTGATATCAAAAATTCAACATATTCTCTTTGTTATTATTTATTATTTAATACCCTATCGTGATGCTAATATTATAGAAACTAATAGTATTATTTCATATTGTATACTTTTTGTCGTATTGGAACTAATAGATTTATTTATGGTGGTATTAATATTATATCAATTATTATAATTATAATATAACAATAGATTTATTTAGGTTATAATTTCTTGTGATAATATTATAGATTTCTTCTTGTAATAATATTATAGAATCTGATTATTTGTCATTGTACAAATCAATAATTATAATTTGATTAATTATGGAATATGTCATTAGATATAAAAAAATTACTTTTTAAATTTTTTGCAAATAAATCAAAGATTTCTGATTTAAAATACATTACAATTACATCTATATATTAAAAAAAATTATGCACGCTCCTAAAATTCAACTGCAATATCAAATTGTCATACTGAACTGCGTGGGAAAACTTAATATTAAATACAATTTGTAATTACCCCACGGTTCCAGGGCAGCTTGATATCAATTAAGAAATATTGAGTAATAAACTTACAAGCATGTTAAAATCAAGTTAGCATTTAGTCCCAATCGAATAGCAATGTAGTTGGAATCCACTCAGAAATAGGAATTTTTGTATGATATAAGTTATAACCAAAAGGGAATAAATTATGGTGGAATGTAGTGATAACCTAGTAAGAATGTAATGAGATTCGAGTCCAAATGTAAAGAAACTAGTATAAGTTTTGAATAAGTTGCAAACAAGAATGCAACAAGATTCAAATGAGAATTCAAGAACAATATTTGTATCTTATAAGATTCTTGTTAACTTCCCGTAGGGTAGTTATAGTAATGGGCCGAAAATCGAAATTGAAAATTTTTGCTTTTCTCGACGTTTTGAAGGTTTCTGAACATTTTGGCATACCTCAGAAAAAATGAATGTGTGTGTATGTGTATGGATACAACTTTTCGTCCACGTTTTCGGGCGCACGAATCAACCGATTTTAATGGTTAAAAACATTCGATTCCTATTGATAGGGAGATGTGCTGATTAGTTTTTGGCAGGTCCAGCCATTTCGGAGATACGGAGCAAAGAGTCCGGAAAATAGAAATCGAGTTTTTGAGAGATCGGAGCATCCGATTTGAATGATTAAAAAACATTCAATTCGTAATGACGGGGAGAAGTGGTCCACTGGTTTCGGATATACAGAGCTAAATGTGCAAAAAATGGCAGTTTTTTATTTTAATACTGACTAAAGTCCTAATATACTTTAAACGAATAATTTCAACTTTGCAACTCATTTTATATAATTCTTATAAATATTAGACAATGTTACAATATTTATAATAATCTATTTGAAAACATTTGAACATTTCGTTACGGTACGAGAAGTTCCAGCAATTTAAGGCACGATACCATGCACCCAACTAGTTTGAATATGGTATAATATTCAATTATTTTAAATATAATAATGTATGTGATTGAGATAAGATTCAAATAAAAACTAAACTTGATCCAAATTGTTCAAATACGAATTTTATACTAATAGGATTCTTGATAGAATCCAGCTGGCATCAAAATGGGAAAAGGTTCTAGCTACAGAGGCACTTGTAATTAAAAAAATTTGGTAATATTTATTAATATTTTAATTTATTTTAGTAATATATAGTAACAAGTAATATCTACTAACAAGAATCGACGAGAATCGAAAACGCACGTACGACAACGAGTTTTTGAATTCTTAAAATCGAATCAGGATTACGGGCTAAGACAGGACGACAAATTTTTCATGCTATTTTTTAGCTAATTATGAAGCAACCATACTAATTTCAATTACATCAGATGATTTTAAAATTTTTGAAATCGGTGCAGCCGTTTACAAAAAAAGTGGACGAGCAATAAAAAAAAATCGGCTCACACACACACACACACATACATACTTCAGCCAAATTAGGTTTCAATCATTTCATAATGACTTGATGTGTCGAGAAAACATAAAATTGGCAAATCGGATTTTTAGGCATAAGCAAACTTCTCCTTCGGGAAGTTAATAAAGTGATTCTACTTTATAGTCCAGTCAGCAGTTATGCGACAACTATTCTTGGCTTTTACGACAGTTGTATGTGACAACTATTCTTGCAAGTACTTTACAGGAAGGTGTTACCGTCCCCAGCACCCTTTTACCCTAATATTTGAATCGAGGACCCAACTTCTACCACACACATACATCCAAACAAACAATTTTTCTCAGGTCCGCCAAAATGATCAGGAGGTGATAAAACGTAGAAGTCAATATGTGTTCTTCAGAGCGTTGATGCTCGAACCACCTCAGATGTTACAACGCTGTATTATATGCTATATATTACATAATCACCGTACCGATATATTTCGATGAGGTACATTTACGCATCGCTAGACAGAGTAATTATCAGACATCCGGGATTCAAACCATAGAGATACGTTTCGAATAGACAAATTTACGTTCATCTTCCGCCTATTTCCCGGAACTGTGCACCCACACATGGGCGCCGTAGTACACGGCAGCCGAAATGAGTCGTTGCCGTCGTTGCGTTGTTACGAGGGTAGGCCAATGAAAATAGGGAAACATGGGCTGATAGGGGCTACGAATTAAGTGCTGCTGCTGCTCTACGACGAAAATTGATGTAAAAGGACAAATACACGATACACATACGTACACACATGCATACATACATATACATACTATAGATGCAGATGTATTAGATTAGATGCACATTTCACAATTTCCAAAGACACCAAACAACCAATATACAAAATACAATGGAGGAATGCTAAAATAATTTTGTGTCTTGATTTTATGAAAATGATAAGTCTTCGTTTAGACTCTAACGAACTTTTGAAGATGCTCTAGTCTAAACTTTAGAGCATCTTCAAAAGTTGAGGTCCTGTACACTCATTGATTTGCAGAAATATTTGAAAGGTTTAAAAGTGGTCAAGATTTGACCAGGGCTTTTTCTATTTAACCCGAACCCGTTTTAAGGTGATACAATTGTATGAGTATAAGTACTTGTAATTTATAATAATAAGAGAGACTAGCAAATGTAATGAGAGAAGAGGGTTGTAGAGTGAAGTTCAATATATATCTTAACCTAAATAGTGGTTTTATTCCCAAATCTTATGGTGATGGAATATTCATAACTTACAGTCCGTTGATATCTAATTAGTCACAGTGATCCTCACCAAAAAGTTTTTCTGAAAAAAAAGAAAAGTATCATAGGCAAAAAAAAATATTTCATAACTAAGAAATACTTGGTTATAGCCAAAAATGTCTGTATTTGTAAGACATCACAAACAATTAGTAACAAAAAATATTTATAATATGAAGGGTACTACTGTATTTCTTGAAGTCAAAATTCATATATTCAAAAATGTTATAAAAACTGTTGACTTTTATTAAATTAATCAAAACGTTGTGGAATTTATGATTTATATATCGTCGTAAACATCAAAGTGATGGTCACTAAGGTCCAATTTGACTTTGATCAATTATATTGTTAAAACCAAGCCAATCATATCACAACAAATAACACATATCGCACGTAAATGGTGCAATATATGTGTTATATGTAAACTAGTTGGTTATGATGCTAAATTTAATAAAGCGATTACAAAAAACACAAAATTTTTATAAAAATCCTAAACAATTTAAAACTATGCTCACGGACCACATTTTCGAACATAGACTTTTTTAACTCGACTGTACTACATTTTGAAGAAAATTTATACAAAAGACGAATCTACTGCTAAAAATCATCTATTATCTACATAGTATCTCAAAATTTCTTACAAAATAAATTTTGTGTGCAAAAGATCCACAATTAATTCCACACATGATGGAATCTTAGGTAAAAATATTGTTTTAAAAATCCTTTCTTCATTTGTCAACACGTATATATATATACACACAAAATTAACATGGTGCTATAAAAACTAAAAGGTAAAACTTTGAAGTAAACTAGGTGTAAGTGGCATTTTGCATTAAGGCAAATATTTGATTGGTATATGATCTACATGTATAACGACCTACTTATTTAATATTTACCAGTCTAAGTGACCACCTGTCTAATTTTGTACTTGCCTTCCCTTTCACTTGTTTATCTTTTCACATGTTTACCTACGTACCTATCTACCCGCCCACCAGTCGACCTGGCTACTCGTCTACTCTCCTGCCCTTTTACTTTTTTACCTCTCTACCTATCTACCTCTCAATTTACCTGTCTATGTATCTACCTATCTATATACCTAAATGTCTACATGTCTACATGTCTACTTGTCAACATTACTACCATTCTATCGGCCTATTTTGCTATTTGTCTAGCTATCTACCTGTCCACCAATCTACTGTCATTTGGGTATCAATATTTCTACATGGGTATAAGAAAATGTCATTCTTTTTAGTTTTTTTCCTGTAACTCCAAAAACGTTGGATTTGCCTTTGCAAAAATATAATCAATTTTCTGTCAATACAAGTAAAATGTTATTTGAATTATTCGAATTGGATGCTCCGTTCTCTAAAAAAACTGCTATAACTCACCTTTGAAATGAATAATAAATAGTATTTATTAAATACTGATTTTATCATGTTATTTTAATATCCATTAATTTTTTTTGGCAGAAAGCAAGCATGGAGTAACAGAGAAAAGTATTACTAGATAAGATTGAGAAAAGGAAAGAAAACTAGATTGAACCTTTATAAAACAGTGGCTTCTGCACCATGTCACGAAGGAAAAACAACTGAAAGGACGATGACAAAAAATAAATAGATGATGAACGACTAACGCAAAAAAATAAAATGCAGGAAATTGAAAGCCAAGGCACAGGAAACGGAAGCACGGAAGAAGAAGTTTGAAAATAAAAAGTGATCTAAGGGAAGGAACAAGGGCAAGTTAAATGTGGTGCTCTCATATCAGGGACCTGCCTTCGGGCAAAAATAATTTTGAAAATATGCTATATATTTTTGGGTTTCGGATCTACGATATAGTCTGTCTTCAGGTTTTTTGTTGAATGCACAGTGTCCATTAAAAATTATTATGAAACAATATTTGTGACAATAAAAGTTTATTATTAAAAATAAAATGTATGAACCATAAAAAACTACAAGATAGTCTAAACGTGTTAAACATTTTAAAGTTACATCGTAGTACAAATCTTGATTTAATAAAAAATGCCTGAATCAGAAGAATATTTTACCCTGTTCCTTGAAAATATTGATTAATAAGATTAATGATTAGTAAGTTTATTGATTAGAAATTATTTCTATATTATTCGTAATTTCTAGAAATCTTTGAAGTTATTAGAATGAAAAATATTTTTTAGGCAAGGCAGATATTACAGCTGTTCAAAGAATGAGATTATATCGCCAGCGAAAAAGTAGAAAAAATACAAGCGGTCAATGAATGTATGTTAATTTTAATTACATTAAGTTCTTCAAACACAATTACATGATGAGCGAAGTTGCGAAAACAATATTTGTTTAGGCGTTGTTTAACATAATCCACTGTGTACCCCAATATTATAGAAGTTATTAATCATCAATTACTTCATTTCTCTAATGAGGGTTTATTTCTAAATCCTAATTACAATGACAAACCGATCATGTTATATTTGAAGTATGACTTTAATTACATTATTAACTTCCCGCAGGGTAAGTTATAGTAATCGCAAAAAAATTTAAAATGAAAATTTTTATATATCTTTAGAAAAAATAGATGTGTGTGTATGTGTATGTACTATGTGTGTGTGTATGTACTATGTGTGTATGTATGGATACAATTTTTCGTCGACGTTTTCGAAAGCACCGCTCAACCGATTTCAATTATTCAAAAAGCATTCGATTCTTATTGGTAAGGAGACGTAAATTTTCAAAATTTAACAAAAAATAGATCTCAAAAAATTACAAAGTTTTCAAAAAAATTCAAAATTATCAAATAATCTAATTTTTCTTTTTCAAGCTTTAAAAATTTTAAATAACGGTGGAAGGTAGAGTAAGCTGCCATAAAGCACGATGCCATGCACCACGAGTTAGTTTTATACAAGTTTCTTTCTATATTATTTTATCCCAAAAAACAAGTTTCAAATTTCTGTTAAATAGCTTTCTGTGAAGTCAATTAAAAATTATATATCAATTACAAAATCGTGTTCTTAAAGTAACAAACTTTTTCCAGGAAAACAAATACACGAAATACGAACAACAATCTTCGCTTAGTGCATAAGTTTTTACTCATGGTAACCTTTTTAAACTACAACAACTACTATGTTAATGTTATAATGGCCCATAAAAAACTCATCAAGGCCCCCTCAGGAGTTACATGGAGTGCAACGTGGACCCCAGAGCTAAAATAACGTAGAAAAGTGAAAACTAACAATGTATCGAACTAGAAAGTATGCATGTAAGTACCTCGTTCAGCTAAATGCGTATTTGCACTTTAGTTGATTGGTTTCGACATTTTTAAACAATTTAGAAACCTGACGAGTATTACATAATCGACTATTAGGAAAAAAATTGTGTGGGGTAGAGCGGGACTTAAAGGTCCGGTGGTGAAAAGGTACACCATCAGTTTCTCAAAAACAAATCAAGTATAAAATTTTAACAATACTATTATGAACTTTATAATATAAAATAGAAGAAAAAAGGTGTGTAACCAATCATCACTTTAATTCTTACCATGTCGCTATCAAGGTATAAATAATCATTAGAAAAGTAATTTTATTTGTTAGTAGTTGTTTTTGGGTTTGAGTTCTTTTATTTAGTTTACAATACTTGAATATAATTTTTAAGTATACGTTATTAAATTATTTTAGAAGATGTATTGATGTTTTTAGGTTAGATTCAACAGTTTTTTCATATAACCTCTATAAAAGCTTACATGTGGGTGGGGTAAAAAAAAACACCTAAACCTTTACATTGACAAAGTTGTAAGGAACAAGAAAATAATAATAAGTAAATTACCTTAAAAAATATTCTTACAAGGGTAAATTGAAAATTACAGGAATAAATTAAATTAGTATTTATCCCAAATCTGCTGACGGATATTTCTGGCGAAATACCAGATCAAGGATATATACAGTGTGATCTTTGTAAAAAAATGTACCCATAACATTTATATTTTGCATTGGTTAAATAATGTAGCTATTATATCGTCATTTTTCTTCAAATTAAAAATAAGACATTAGAACTGTTTACCCTTTGACCGTTTCTTCTTACTCCGTTTATGGTAAAAAGGGAAGAGATGACAAATTTTAAGAAAATTTTGAAATAACATATTTCTGTAATCAGAAGTTAACTGAGAATTTTACTGAACATAGTTCGATAGTTGTTTGTTTAATACGTGTCATTTGGTTTAGACAGTATAATTACTAAAAGTCAAATTAGATCTTTGTGCCCCGCCCTACCCTACATACTTATTTTTTTTAAAAAAAGGTAAATATAATTATATTATAATGTTGATGAAAGTATGCATAGCTTCAGGTGCACTTCTACTGTTATGTTTAATATGGTAACAACATTATTATTCAATATAAACCGTATACCTTAAAATTTTTTCATATTCATTTTTTATTTGAAATGAAAATGTAAACATAATAAAATCAGAAGGAAATAAGTACACTACCGCAATAAAGGCAAAAATAAATTCCAACTGGAAAATATAGAAATTGATACACATTCGATCTATGTGTTTAATGGTTAAGATAAAGGTCTAGCACAAATTAGTCCTAGTTCGATCTCAACCTCGGTCAGCTAGCTTGATATTAAGTAGTCGATATAATTTACATATCTAGTATATATAGTCTACACATAAAAAAAAGTTGTGGACCTAGGAGTTGCCTTTTCCAGAAAGGCACATATTTGGAAGTTTAGCGATTTTTTAGATTTTGCATTCAAAAAAAAAAAATAGGCAATGTTTCATTTTCATAAATATTTTTTTCTGAAAATATATATAAGAAAAATAAAAGCTATTCTCATTATAAAAATCCTTTGACTATAAAATTTCAAAGTGACTGTTAATTGTTTTATGAATATTTGAAATTATACTTAAATTTATTATTTTATGCTTATATATAAAAAGAATTAAGTAATTAAAGACAGGAGCATTTCATGAATTTGATTGTTATATATAATTTATTTTTAATTGTTATTTTTGATTGATATATAAAATATTTTTCTTGAATTATAGAAGAATATTATCTTAAATTGATAGAAAAATATTTGATCGAGTACACTGTTTTCGACTATGATATAGAGCAAATTCAAAAACAATAGATTTTTCATACCAAAATTCAAATAATGTAAAATAATATTATCCATAGTATATAGCATCTGAAGAAATAGAATATAACATTTAATCTTGAAATCATTTTGTTATGATTTATTATTTCTTAGAATGCTAATTATATATTCTTAAGGACGTCTTAATCAATAATTCAAATAATTCGGGATATTGGCAAGCATTCGTTGGATAATTATAAAAGTCTGGAAAACTTTTATATAGTTTTTTTTAAGTAAAACATTCTCAAAACAAGTAACAGGAACTTCACGATATGTGTAATTAATCGACTTAATCAATAAAAACTAAATTAATTTATGAGTAATTAAAAGTATTTCGAGTGGATTTATTGCACATAATTGAAAACGAACGAACACGTTGACTCGGAGTATTTCCTAAAAGCAAATATTCAAAAATCAACAATTTATATAATTGAACCAGTTTCAATAGGATTTTAATGGTTTAGTATGTTAATCAAAACCAAGTACTCTATCGTTATACTAAGAAATCGTCTAATTTTAATTTCAACAAACGTCAAAAAAAAACTACTCATTTTGCAAACTTTGACAAATTTTTAAAGCTAAACGAGTTGTCGTAGGGCCGTAATATTTTAGTATGATCTAGAAGACTATGGTATTTACCGTCAAAAAAATAATAATAAAAATTGTCGAAAATTTTTTTTGTAACACTTTATTACAAGAAAACGGCTCGGCCGATCTCTACCAAAAAATCATCACACACACACATTCTTTTTCCAAATTTGGTCTCATTCGATTCAGAATAGCTTAAAACGTCGAGAAGACATAAAATTAGCGAATCGAATTTTTTGATGAAAACATAAACTTTTCCATCGGGAAGTTAATTATATAAAATTGTCAATATTTTATGGGTTTCAATTATTGTTTTATCAAAATTAAAGTTCAAGCAGAAAATTTATACACATTAACCAGATAATCGTAATCCTTCTAAGAAATTTCAAAATTGATAGGAGTCAGTTAAAAATCAGTGAATAATTTTATTGAAAATTATTCAATTCGTTTATTTATAGTTAACTTGCACTTTTAGAAGTTAAAAAGGATTGCAACTCTTGCTGATCTAAGCAATGAATAAAGGCCATAATTACATTTAAGTTTTGATCAATGCATAAATAGTTGTCATCGCTTGAACTATGGATGGCAATTGCAAAAAGGCATTAATAACAATTTCCTAGAAGTTAAATTACTGGAAGTAAACAGTTTAAGAGCATAAATTAGAAAATTAAAACAACATCTGTCTGTGACGAACAATGATGTCTGTGTATAATTTGATTAAAGCTTTAAACGCCGAGAACTGAAATACTAGATAAACCAATTCAAGTCTTGACAGTTTAAATGAACTGAAATTAATATAATGTGCACTGTAACGCTGCTCACGGTCCAATTTGTGAACTTGTCTTTAATTTACAATAATTGTTGGAGAGGACAAGAAAATACAATTAATTGCGGTCATTTCGAGCAATTTGATATGCCCATGTGTACACACATCGTCGAATAATATTACTGGCACACAATCCAAATAGAAGTATATACGTACATACATACTTACAAACACGCACACGCACACACAAATATATTCACATATATATGTGTGTATTAGGGTGGTCCTTAATATGGATATTTTCAAATTTCTCTGCTCCGAGGGGCTTAAATGCTTCTAAATTAATAAAAGCAAATTCTCTGAGAGTTTTAGTTCTTAATATAAACTTTAAGATAGTCTGCACTTCAACCAAAGTTTCTTAAAGAAATAACATGGGAAAAATTTCATTTGTTTATTAAAATATTATATCTTAGCGACAAGTAAATCAAAATTTTGAGAATAACATTGTATTTGCTTATTTTGATCATAAAAAAATACAACAAAAATTTGATATATTTTATAAAATACGTATTTACATAGGAAGAAGAACCAAGAAACATCAATTCTTTTTTCAATAATTAATTACGAAGCAATGGCAGATCTTTACAAAAAACTAATCAGACCGATTTCTAATTGATATCATTTGAGAAAGTTTATTGATATCATTTGAGTTTCAGAATTTTCAAAATCGGTGCAGATTTTTTTTTGACTAAAACGTTGAGTTGATAAAAAATTTTGTACCTATTTGCTAATAATAAAGAACTGATACAGCTGTTTTTGAGAATTCAACATATACTCGCACATTACTATTGATGGAGAGAAGTGCTGATTAGTTTTTGACAAAGACAGGTCCAAACATTTTGGAGATACGCAGCAAGCAATGCAGAATATTTTATTTCACGAAAACGGGGCATCCGGTCAGATTCAAAATGACATTCGATTCTTACTTATGGAGAGAATAATCCTAATGATTAGTTTTTGGCAAATACAGGTTTACCAGTTTGGAAGATATAGAGCAAAAAGTGCTGAAAATGACACTTTTTAAGAGAACGAAACATCCATTGAGAATAAATTAAGGAACATTCGATTTGTATTGACGGGGAAATATGCAGATTAGTTTTTTGCAAAGACAGATTGAGACGGTTCAGAGCAAAAAGTGAAAAAAATAGCAGTTATTGAGAGAATACTGATCAGATAGAATAAATCTAAAAACATTTTGTTTTTCTATATTCTATATTATATTTTTTTTAATTCATTTTCTTGCTTATCTTTCTATGCAATTTGAAATGAACAATACAAATTCTAATTAATTTTAAATCAACATTTCAAATTCTAATACAAGACATTATTTACTTCTTTAAATACTTTTTCTATTAATTCGTTCTACATTATCTTAATTTTATTATTTCTTTTTTTTTCTGAATCCATATTTCTCATTTTTCTACTAATGCTATTATGTCTTCTTCTTTTTTTTGACAGTTTGAACAAATTATTAGTTTTTAAGCAACATTTTTTTGCTAATTTCTACGAAATATATATAATATATATATATATATATATATATATATATATTTTAAATATTAAAATTGATTCGGATTTTAATTTTAATTCTAGCAAAAAGCTCACTTGTATACTTGAAATAAATAATTTGAACTTTGCAATTCAGTTTATATAATTCTTAGAAATATGAGAAGGTTTTAACTTCTTGATCCTAACTCCGTTTGATTAAGTTTTGTTTTTTTGCTATTCATGTAAATATAAATGGAGCAAGATATCATGTTAGGTATGCTATGACTCAAAAACAGCTGAACCGATTTGGCTACAATTAGTCTCGAAATACTTGTGATAATCCAGAGATTGTGGGAAAGGTGAGAAATTATTTCAGAACAGTTTAAAAAAATCACATTTTTAATATTATTTTTTTGTAGAAACCTAATTTAAAATGAAACAATGGATGGTGGCTCATATGTCAAAAGTCAAATTGTTTTGACTGATTTTGTTCAATTAAATTTAATAGGATGAATATTATTGTTATATTATTATAGTTCTGGATGAATATTATTTAATTGCAGTAAGTAGTTTTACCTGTAGTTTATTTATACGCAAAATGTTACTAAACAAAATATAAACATTTTTGAAATATTTGAATTTTTGAATTTTTGACTTCTCCACAAAAATAATAAAAAAACAATAATAAAACAAATAATAAAATAGTAAAAATTTATTTGTTTTGTGTTTTGTATGGTTTGATTACTATGATGACACACATTAAGTGCCGAAACGTTTAATAGAATAAAAAAAATCCCTTTTAATCTTATTTCATTCGACGATTGAGCTGCAAAATAATATATATATATATATATATATATATATATAAATTTATATATCCTTTATATCTAGTTAATAAATTATATACATTGGTTCCGCTAATGACAAACTCACTACATATTTCCAGCACATTTCCGCTGGCATTGGCCATTTCGAAAAATATATATTGCGATCAAAACAAGCGTAATATATATATATATATATATATATATATATATATATATATATATATATCGATTGTTTCTTTTCCGAACAGTAAATCCAATAATAAAAAACAATTTGTTTTTTGAAGATGTTTAATACGACGTTTCGGAACTAGGTACGTTCCATCATCAGGTTTATTCTGTCAAATACAATGTTTTTTTAAAAATATTGATTAACATTAATTAACGATGGTCAATACAGATTAATTAGAAAAAAAATTTTTATAAAGGAATGGATTATGTATTGAAAAAATCCAGGACTTATCTATTGAATATATATATATATATATATATATATATATATATATATATATATATATATATATATATATATATATATATATATATATATATATATATATAAACGGATATAGTCGTCCATAAACATATATATAAATCGTAATGCGATGCTTCATATAGCAAGGAAGTCGGATAATACCTTTTCGCATACGCGCCATTTGTTAGAATTTTCCTCTCGGTCATCGCATCGACACAATTCATTTGCTTCAATTATGGCCGAAGGGACCGAAATACTAATTCAATCCACCGACCATTCTGTTTCCATTGTTGTTACACAAAAACTAAGAATTCATTGCTCGATGGTCATTTGCTGGACAACAATTGAGGTGAAGACATCGCAGAGCAAAAATAAACAATCATTCGAGATGTAATAATTAAGAGTTGGCTAAAAGTTTTTGAAGATGTATATATATATATATATATATATATATATATATATATATATATATATATATATATATATATATATATATATTTACATACGTGCATATAAATACAGTTAACCAAATTACTTTGTACCCTTTTAATAATTATTTTATCTGATTTGGCTGAAAATTCCATTATCTACTGCACACATGTATAATTGGGTATTGATTTTTGTAGCATATAGATGTCAACCCCAAAAGTCATAAATTGTAAGGCCTGGAAAGTTTTTAGATATATTATGCTACCTGATGCCACTTATTGCCGCAGGTGTGCCTCAAGGTAGTATTTTAGGACCGCTTTTATTTGTCCTATTTGTATATGATAAGGCTACAAATATTAATACCCCAGTAAGTGGACTTACTGTTATAATCACATAAGCCCGAATCAGATAAAGTAATTATCAAGGGACTACAAAGTAATTTGGTTATATATTTTATTAGAAAAACCATATCTCTGCGTATATTTCAAATCTTATTTTTGTGAATTATGATAAGCTCACGAATAAAGTTGAGTATACTCACAAAAAATCGTAAAAATTGGTATAGGCGTTTGGTAAAGCTAGGATTTTTTCTTTCAATAATAATTCTTACAACTATCTCGTAAAATATATATCAAATCTCGTTGATAAGGTATAACAAGTAAAATTCAAATTTGGTAAAGAACTGAAGACGATAGAACAAATATAAATCGATTAACAAAATTATTTTTTTAACTTCCTCAGCAAAATTTTCTAAAAAAAAATTGATCTTATGTAAAAAGTTCAAATTTAAAAAAATGGATTATTTGAAAACTGCAAAAATCATCATCGGTAAAGCAGTTTTTTTCTGACAAAATTTTAAAAATTAAAAAAAAATTGAACATTGGATAAAATTTCAAATGTGAACAACTCTCGAATAAGGTTAACCTTATATACAAAAAATTATAAAAACCGATCTAGGCATTTGTTAAAAAGATCAGCATATTAGCAGACATATGAACATTAAGTAAATTTATAAAAACTTCAAAGTTCTAAAGTGTGAAATTATAGGAAATGTAACGATCAGCTTTAGGAAAAGTCTATCAAACTGTTTGTGACACAATTTTGTAAATTTAAATAATATTTTGCACGTTGTACGGAATTTTAAACATAAACAGCTCTCGAATAAACTTAATCTTACATGCAAATAATCATAAAAATCGGTCTAGGCGATAATTAAAAATGCCAGAAAATTTACACCACTATTATTGTTTTGAGGCTCAATTTACTTTGCAAATAACAGGTAAAAATTTATATTCACTTTTTCAGTTACGTTTTGTAAAAAAAAAATTTATTCGATATAAAAATTTTAAATAAAAAAAAGGTAATTGTAATGATCGTTTTTTGGCAAAAGCGGGTCAAGGTGTTCCTTGTTTAGCAACAATTTATTGTAAAATTGTGCTTTAAAATATATGTATCAAATCTCGTTGATAAGGTATATTTATGTATATAATATATAATATATATCTGTATATAAGTATGTATATATAATTGTGGTATTTCATTTCCCCAAGTAATAAATCTTGGAAATAAAAATACAAAAGTACTTTTATCATTTGCGATTAATATTTAATATACGACATTCATAAAGCATGCGGCGGGTTTAATGCAGATTTTCGGCATTTAAACAGAACGAAATAATAGCTTTAGATTCTACAACGCTGAGAGATAAAACATAAACCTATTATTAAAATTCAAATTAAAATAATTCAAATTCTAAACGCACGCTTTCGAAATTTCCCTTCAGATTAAACCTCGAAAAGAGATATATTATATAAAACCGTGTACTTGAGCTTTTATGTAGCAACCAGAAGTTATAAGGTAGCTTATGAAAAGGCAGTAAAGCATAAAAGCTCAGCCATAAAGTTCACCTATACAAGGGCACAATTTTCTACGCAGTCACATTTAGACGAGCGGGCTATTCAGGGAAATTCAAAGATTTTAATTAAAAAAAATAATTGGAGTAATTATGCCATTGAATGATTTCTATCGGCAGCAGATTATGTTTATCTCGGTTAGAAATAATTAATTGAAGCCTTAGCAATAATATTTACATCAGAAATGTAAACAACTGTGTAACTAGCTGTAAGTGGAATTCTGTCTTAAGGCAATTAGGGCATCGTGCCTTAAGGCAAATTGCTGGAACTTCCCGTACCAAAAATTATTATATTTTTAAAAACGATTAACATTTTTGAAAAAAATTTACTTCGAAAAAATTAGATTTTTGAGAAACTAAAAATTTGAAAAAATTACTTTTTTTCAAAAAAAAAATTATTTGAAAAAAAAATTTTTTTTGAAAGCAAAAATTTGTTTTTGAAAACAAAAAATTTTTTTGAAAAAAAATGTTTTTTTCATTTTGACATATTTTGGAAATTCTGAACTTTTTTTCAAAGCAATCGTACTGCTTGAACTGCCGAAATGTCAAAGCGCGCAAGAGCCGCGCCGCTGTCTAACGCATAAGCATTGGTACGGAACCCATAGAAATGTAAAAAAAAATTATACTTATTGTTAAAATCTCTATAAAATATCTGATAATTTGATGTGCATATGTCTAATGATCATTTTTAACCGCCGAATGGCATTTTTTTTTACTTTTTTTCATTAGATCTCCGAAACCGCTAGACCTGCCTTCATGAAAATTTGATCAATTCTTTATCTTGCCAATACAAGTAAAATGTTTTTTGAATTATTCAAATCGAACGCTCCGTTCTCTTAAAAACTGAGTTACCGTTTTCGGCACTTTTTGCCCCGTATCTTTGGAACGGCTAGACTCGCCTTTGCCAAAAACTAATCAGCACGTCTCCTTATCAATGCAAATGTTTTTTGAATTATTTAAATCAGTTGATTCGTGTTCCCGAAATCGTCGACGAAAATTTGTATCCGCACACACATACATACACGCACACACACACACACACGCACACACAGACACATACATCCATTTTTTCTAAGGTATGCTAAAATATTCACAAACCTCTAAAACGTAAAGATATATAAAAATTTTCATTTTCGATTTTTTTGCGATTACTATAACTTGCCCTACGGGAAGTTTACAATGTGAAAAGGGAAATCGTAAATGCACATAATTTTTTTCTATTATTTGTTTTATTATAGTATTTAACCACTTACATTATTTGTATTGTATTGAATACTCTACATAATTTTTTTGATATTCTGCGTTCAATTTTTATTCCAATTATTTTACATATAAATGTATCTGGTATGTTCAATATAACTACAATATTTAGTATACTCAAACATTTTTTAAAAAATTATCATTATTCTAACCTGGTATCTCTTTCAGCATGTTGCCATTAAGATCGTGCCTGCCACATGCATACTCTCATTGCTAGATTCGCTTTTTTTTACAATAGTTAAATAGTAATCAGAAAAAAAATTCTATAAGCTATTGTGTTGATTATTAGAACTCCAGTAACAGTACTGGAATTCTATATATATGACATGACAGAGATCACCCCAGTGGGTTACTCCATTTTAATGCATTAGATCGAAGGGAAGATTCGCCTTTGTTTTAAAATTTGTTATACAGCTATATTTTTAACATAAAGTTTAAGGGGCCAATTCTCCGGTACAATAGACCGTAATATAGCGTTATTAAGGCAACGCTATGTTATGCTTTATTCTTGGTAGTAAAAACTATCTATGTATTTGCTGAGCGATCGGGTGTTTTCTCATATAAAATCGTGTGTTATAAATGCACATCACAAAGATGCAGTTATGATAACATTTTTTTTTACATTTATGCGTTTTTTGGGTTAGGTTTTATATCTAATGCGCCTGACTTGCGCAAATACATACACACGACTTATTAACTTCCCGAAGGAGAAGTTTATGTTTTCATCAAAAAATCTGACTAGCTAAGTTTATGTTTTCTCGACGTTTCAAGTTATTCTGAATCAAATGAGACCAAATTTGGAAAAAGTATGTGTGTGTGTGTGTGAACAGATTTTTTGCCGTAAATCGACGTTTTCTCAAAAACGGCAGAATCGATTTCAAAAATTTAAAAGTCATTCGATGTATCTCGATAAGGACTAGCGTTTCTCAGTCTTGTGCGACGATCGGCTGAGCCGTTTCTTTGTAAATCGCAAAAAAGTGAAAAAAATTTTGTCCACGTTTTAGCCCGCAATTCTGAATCGATTTTGAAAATTCAAAAACCGTTCGATAGATATTGATTGGGAATCGTGCTGATTAGTTTTTGGTAATGATCGGCCGGGCCGTTTCCTTGTAATAAAGTTAAAAAAAATAATCGACGATTTTTATGATTTTTTTTTGACGGTAGATACCATAGTGTTGTGATCATACTAAAATATTACGGCCCTACGACAAGTCGTTTAATTTTGAAAAATCGACAAAGTTTGCAAAAATTAGTATAGTTTCTTTAACATTTGTCAAAATTAAACCTTTAATCGACGTTTTCTCAAAAACGCCTAAACCGATTTCATAAATTTAAAAGCCATTTGATGTATCTCAATGAGAACTATAATTTGCCAGTTTTGTGAGACGATTTGCCGAGCCGTTTCTTTGTAATTTGCTAAAAAGTGTTAAACTTTTTGACCACAAGTAAGCTCAAACTACAGAATCGATTTTAAAAAATCAAAAACTGTTCGAAAGATATTAGTTGATGAATACTGATTAGTTTTAGGTGAAAATCTACCGAGCCGTTTTCTTGTAATTAACTGTTAAAAAAAAAATTCAAGCGGATTTTTATGGAACTTTTTT
This sequence comes from Ctenocephalides felis, assembly GCF_003426905.1. Classification (NCBI taxonomy): domain Eukaryota; kingdom Metazoa; phylum Arthropoda; class Insecta; order Siphonaptera; family Pulicidae; genus Ctenocephalides; species Ctenocephalides felis. The sequence goes on from NW_020538040.1 coordinate 24,636,385, forward strand.
TGGCAATATATATCATGGTCTTATAGAACTTACTAAAATATCACGGCTTTACAACAAATAGTTTAATTTTAAAAATTAATCAAAGATTAAGAAAATGAGTAGTTTTTTTGTCGTTTGTTAAAATTAAAATTAGACGATTTACTTGGTATAACGATAGAATACTTGGTTTTAATGAACAAACTAAATCATTACAGTTCTATGAAAACTGGTTCAATTATAAAAACTAGTGATTTTTGAAAATTTGCTATTAGAAAATACTTCGAGTCAAAGTGTTCTTTCGTTTTCAATCATGTGTAATAAATCCACTCGGAACTTCAAATCAATTCTAATTCTTATTCCTCAAATCTTACATAGTCGCCTTAATAATTTTTTAACAAAAAATGGTATTCTATTTAAAAATCAGTTCGGATTTCGACAAAAATGCTCAACATCCCATTCTATATACACTTTATTACATGATATTGTTCATTCTTTTGAAGATGGTAGATTTTGCATTACATTTTTTTGTGACTTGTCCAAAGCCTTTGATAGTATATCCCATGATATCCTTTGTAATAAGCTTGAAAAATACGGCGTGCGTGGTTTAGCTCTTGACTTATTTTCATCCTATTTATCAAACAGAACTCAGTCTGTTTACTTGAGCAATGATGATGGTTCGGTAATAATATCAGACAAATTAAATATCAAACTCGGTGTCCCTCAAGGTTCAATACTTGGGCCTTTATTATTTCTTATATATATATAAATGATCTACCAAATTGTTCAGATCTTTGTAGATTTATTCTTTTTGCTGATGACACTAGTATTATTGTTAAAGGAAATTTTTTGGAAGAAATAAGTAACAAATTAAATTTAGTAATGGCTTCAATTTCCAATTGGTTTAAATTCATCTTTTACTCAATAACGATAAAACCCAAATAATGTCGTTTCGTACTGTTAATAAAATTAATAATGAGATAAACTCGCTAAACGTAAACGATACTCTTCTCAAATTTTCTTCTGCAGGTATAAAGAACTACAAAAATAACGGGATTTAACGATAAATTCAGGTAAAAATAAATAAAAACTAAGGAGCAAAAATTAGATGTTGACCGTACCGAGGTTGATGATAGACTGTTATGATAGATGATAGATGAATTAACTACGTTAATATTGCATCAAAAGCATCACCGATTACTTCACTGTGGTGCTCAACAACTTCTCGCAAGTATTAGAGAACGATTTTGGCCAATTTCTGGACGTAACGCTTGTAAAGAAATTATTCGGAAATGCGTTACTTGTTTCAAAGCAAAACCTTCGTCAAATGATTATCTAATGGGAAATTTGCCTAGTAGTAGAGTTAATCAAGATTTTCTATTTAACAATGTCGGCCTTGATTATGCTGGACCGTTTATTATCAAAGATCGAATAACACGCGGTGCCAAATTTATTAAGGTTTATGTTTGTATTTTATTTGCATGTGCACCAAGGCTATTCATTTGGATCTGGTCTGCGATTTATCGACAGAATCTTTTTTACAAACATTAAAGCGATTCATTGCTAGAAGAGGTCTTCCTAGTTATATATTTTCGGACAATGCAACAACATTCGTTGGAGCAAACAATCATTTAAAAGATTTATATAAATTTCTATTAAAATCTAACGAAGAGATTAGAAGTAAATTAATAAGTCAAAATATTAGCTGGCATTTTATACCAGCAAGATCTCCTCATTTCGGCGGACTGTGGGAAGCTGGAGTAAAAAGTTTAAAATACCATCTTCGTAGGGTGTTACGCAAGACAAAATTATGTTACAATTCAATGTATACATTATTAACACAAATCGAAGCAATTTTGAATTCTCGTCCGTTAACTCCCTTATCCTCTGATCCATCTGATCTCAATCCACTAACTCCAGCACATTTCCTGATCGGCAGATCATTAACATCACTTCCAGAAAATTCACTTTTCCACATCCCAGAAAACAGACTAACAAAACTCCAGCATCTTGAAAAGCTAAGGCAGCATTTTTGGACAAGATGGCACAAGGAATATCTAGGAGAATTACAATCACGGACCAAATGGAGAAAACCAATGGAACAAGATAATCTTATAGGCAAACTGGTGCTTATAAAAGATGACAATCTACCACCATTGAAATGGCGTCTTGGACGGATCACAGATATACACCCAGGCAATGATGGTGTCGTACGGATTGTTACACTGAAGGGCCCTAATGGAGAATTAAAAAGGGCACTAAACAAAGTGTGCATTCTACCAATCAATAATGAAATATCTTAAGTTTTATATAATATTAAGAAATATAAGTTAAATAATTTTAGATTAGATTGTCATGCAAATCACTATTACATTGTTAATCAATTTTTATACTCGTAAAATCTTTATACAATTTCTATACTTATTGTTACTTCAAAATCGCTATGTTTATATTTTCAAAAGCTGTAGCTTTTCAAGGCGGCCGGCATGTTCGGACGTCTTTTCGTTTTATTATATTGGCCATGAAAGTTACAAAACTTCAGGGCATTAAGCTTCATACGAAATGGTTGCTACCCCTGGTAGAGGGGGTAGCGGAGTGTTTTAATAAAACGAGTCGCTCTCTTCTAAAAAAAAGCCGACTTAACAACATGTAACTAACCTATAAACATAAATATATATCTTCTTCCATTAATACTTAGTAATAAATCAGTGATTGTAATTAGAACTGCAACAAGTACAGAATATAAAAATAAATCAGTGTTTAATACAGTCCACATCGACAAAGGTTAAATTTATAACCTAACAACATGTATAAAATTATAACCTAACAACATGAGTGATCGAAGAAGAGTTTTAGTAAATTCTTGAAATACGCACAAATAAACAAATTCAAAAAACATTTTACTTGTATTGTACTAAGCATTCGATTTGAATGATTCACAAAACTGTTTGCTTGTTTTGACAAAATAATTGCTTTTGGGGAAAAAATATTTCAATTTTTTTTTCCAAATTTTTTTTTCACAAAATTTTTTTTTTGTCAAAATATCAAAAATAATTTAGATTTTGATTTTACTTCTGGCTGAAGTTCTTAAGCTCACTTCAATTTTAAATAAATAATTTTAACTTTGTAAATTAGTTTATATAACTCTTATAAATATTAGACCATGTTAAAGTACACTGGGGCCTCGCTTTACGGCCTAGATACGTTCCGCAAAACTTGGCCGTAAAGCGAAAAGCCGTATAACGAATCAATTATTCTAATACGTATTCATACAAATTCAATGGGATCGGTTCCAAATTTAATAAATATATAATATGGTTTATCATTCAAAATGCATTTTATTTTTTTATTTTGTTTAAATTAAACAACAAATTAATAAAATAAAAAACTTCAAAAACATTCCATAATTTTTAAATAAAAATTAAACAACTAAAACCCACAGATCACTGTCACCATCATTTTGCGCTGGTGGTTTGAAAAATTTGTCTAAAGTTGTTTGTCTTGCCTTCTTGTCTATTTCTTCCTTTAGTGATTTATAACAGCTAATGGCTGAGTTAATTCCTCGAGAGACATTAGCGCTACGTTCGACGTCAGGATCGTTTTCAAGGAGGATGTTTATTCCTTGTTCAAAATATGAAAAAGCGCTCTACATGATTTTTGATGTTAGCTGTTTGGATACAACGGGTTCTGTATCTTCATCAATTGCCGGCTCTGCTTGCAACTGAATGAGTTCCTCATATGAAAGGGGTTTCCTATCAGCTGCAAGTAGATCCAGCACATCAGATTCGTTTAAATCTTCAAAACCGAGATAATGTGCTAAATTCCAAAATGTTTTGTCTAACTTCAGGAAGGAAATTAACTTCTGCATCGGTAGTTTTTATGCATTCTGGCCATATTTTTTTTTCCAAACATGGTTCATTGTTGTCGATTTCAATTTCTTCCAGGACTCACTAATGTTGTTAACAGCATCCTTGATATTATAGTTTTTCCAAAACGTTTGAAACTTTGAAACGTAAAGATATATAAAAATTTTCATTTTTGATTTTTTTGCGATTACTGTAACTTGCCCTACGAGAAGTTAAAAAAGCCGTTATAGCAAAACATTTTAGGCCGTATATCGAAAACGTTCCTTAATTAAAGAGGGCCGTTATAGCGAAAGGCCGTATAAAGAGCGGCCGTATAGCGAGGCCTGGGTGTATTTATAATAATCCATATGAAAATATTTAATATTTCTCGAATATTTCCGTACCGTGAGATACGGGAAGTTCCAGCAATTTGCCTTAAAGCCCGATACCATACACAACTAGTTTAATATTTAGTTATAATTTCTAGATAAGATACGTCAACAATCATCTAACTGGTTATAAGTGGCATTTTGTCTCAAGGCTTGTTGTAAATACTTCCCCATATGTGTAAATAATAGTCTTAACAATTAAGAATTGAAAAATAAAAAGTTTAAATATAATGACGATACAGTTGTAAAATTTTGACATGGCCCATTCTTTGAAATTCGAATGAATTTTCATAACTAAACCATTTTTTGGTGTTTGTATAGTGTGATATGAGAAAAAATGAAGTGCGCCTACTCATCAACAGCACTCAATTGATGGGGAGACGTGCTGATTAGTTTTTGGCAGAGAGCCATAAAGTGCCAAAAATGGAATTTTTGTTTTTGAGAGAATTGAGTATTCGATTTGAATTATTCATAATATTTCACTTCTTTTGACAAAACAAAGAACTGTTTAAAAGACGAAATATCGAAGTGCGTAAGCGTTGCGTCGTTCTCTAACGGATAAACATTGGTACAAAACCCATGGAAATGTTAACAAAATTTGTACTTATTACAAAAATTTCTATAAAATATATGATACACATGTCTAACGGTTACTTAAAAAAATAGACAAACACACATATAGGATATTGATTCATGAACTTCTCACTAAATAAATCAATTGTATAAAAATTTGGTACTTATATAAAGTAATTTATTTTTTGTTTTCTTTTCCATTTTCAAATTCCTGGTGGGTGATGATGTGTAAAACTGAAGCTTTAAAAGAACACCATTATTCACAAGGTTTAGTAGCTCTTGGTCCATTACAATCTGCGAAAATCCTTCAAAGTCATTAAACGTTTGACAACAATCGGCAGCATAGTCAATCCCAGCTTTTAAAAATGAGGATAATGAGTAATTTTGGAATATGGAGTATTGTTAATCTCCGTAAGATAAGTTATAGTACTCGCAATAAAATCTAAAATGAAAATGTTTGCATATCTTCACGTGTTGAAAGTTTCTGAACATTTTAGCTTAGAAAAAATGAATGTGTTTGTGTATGTCTGGATACAATTCTTTGTCCACGATTTCGGGCGCACGAATCAACTGATTTGAAACCATTCGAATCCTATTGATGAGAAGACATGCTTATTAGTTTTTGATAGAGATAGGTTCAGCCGTTTTAAAGATACGTGGTAAAAAGAGCCGAAAACGGTAATTCAGTTTTTGAGAGAACGGAGTAACCAATTTAAATGATTCAAAAAACATTTTACTTGTATTGACAAAATTTTTCGTTAGGCAGGTCTAGAGGTTTTGGAGATACAGAGGAAAAAGTAAAAAAAATGATATTTGGCGGTAAAATGATCATCATTAGACATACTCGTATGCACATCAAATTATCAGATATTTGATCAAATTTTTAAAAATGAGTACTAATTTTGTTACAATTTTGTTGGGTTTCGTACCAAGATTGTTAATTTTCGAAGTTTATTATACTGTTGTGCCAATTTGCAGAATATGATAAATTCAGAATAAATAAAAGACTTACGTACACATTACATAAAATATATTTATAAACAATCAGACATTATTTTCAATAAAATGGAAGTGTTTGCTATAATGGTTGAATTGAGACTGATGATGAACTGCCCCTTGCTCCTCTGTGGCGGAAACAGTGTTGCCAAAGGGGTAGGACAGTGTTAACAATTCTTTGGTGTTACCACATGTTGTTCTATAATAAGGGATGACTCCGAGAGATGGCATAACACCTCTCCCCTTGATAAGATTTTAGTTTGTGTAACATTTTAATAAATTTAGTGAAGACTCAATCACAAAAATGTCTAAAAATGGATTTTTTTTAGATACATGAAAGATATAAAATTTTGAAAATTTAGAGAAAAAGACATAACTATAAAAGCTAACAAACATAAACACAATTAATTTAACATAAGTCAAATACAGAAATAATGATTAATCTCAAATCTAATGTTAATTAAACAAATATTAGAATTAGATATAAAGAAAAACATAAATATAAAACATTGTGAACGAGAATCTAAATTATATATTTCAATAATAATACAGTTAAGATTTATAATGAGTAATTAGAAAATTAATTAATGAATATTTATTTAATATATGTCATGATAGCATTTTGAATCAAAGAAATAAGATTAGTTATATAAAAATCAAATCAAAATGAAATATTTGAAGCTAAAGTTTTCATTACTAAACGGAATAGTATTCGATAAATGAGTCTATTATAAATTTGGAAAATTCTTTCAAAAAGACAAAGTTAGCAAATCAAAAGCAGAGCATTAAAATTAATCGAGGCTTAAATCATTGAAATACTTGAACTCGGTGGAAATAGGAAATAAATTTATGATATTGGCTAAAATCAGTGAATATGGGATCATTGATATGAAGAATTTTCTTCGATGAGCACTCGAGTCTACATGAGGAGCACAGGATATGATTTGATATAGAATAGTCTTAAATAGAATTTAAATAGTATAAAAATACATTGAATGTATCAGGAGTCGAGAAATGGAAAATTGTCTGGAGGACGTTGATGATTAGAAATTTTTAAACAATTAATTGATTTTAGAGAGGATTGATTAAGGCTTGGTAGAGTTTGATAAGATATATTGAATTTGGTTTAGAACTTAGTAAATTTTTATAGTGATTTGGTTGACTTTGATGAGGATGTGGTAAATTTTGGTGAAGATTTGGTAGATTTTGATGAAGATTTAGTAAATTTCGCTGAGGATTTGGTAGATTTTGATGAAGATTCAGTAAATTTTGGATAAAGGTTTGGTAAATTTTGATTTAGAACGTGGTTTAAAATTTGATTGGTATTAGATTTAGTAGAATTTGGTAGAATTGGATTAAGTCTTAAATATTTTGAAAACTGGTAACTGGTGTCTATTATTAATTCAGAGTTTAGAACGTTGATAGAGCAATTTTGAGAACGTAGGAAATCTAGTCCCACAATACAGTCAGAAATAATGGGTATATTATCACTAATAACATTGAATAAATGCTCTTTAATAGCATCATTTATTAAAAATGAAATTTTAGTAACACCGAGAGTTCTAAAACTATGTCCGGTAATGCCAGAAACTTTTATAATATTGTCTGAACTAGTTATAATATTAGGAGAGTCTTTTAAAGTTGATAGTTTTACTAGGCTAACGTCTGCGCCCGTATCAATCATTAAATTTAATTTTTCTGAAGGTGAATGCGGAGATTCAAAAGATTTGAAGATAGACATATTGCTAGAAGAAATTAAAGAAACTTGTGCCTTTTTTAATTCCCGACCGTTGAGAAATTAGAATTAGAACGAGTTGATGTTATGCCCGATATTTTTACAATCATTGCAAGAAATAATAATTGAATTCGAAGATTCTAGAAAATTGGAATGAAATGGAATAGAAGATTCGTGATAAAAAGAAAACGCTCTTCTTCAATGGCCGAACTAATGGCCTTCTCTAAACTTTGTAATTTTTTTTTATTTTATTAAAATACAAAGATATGGATGCAAGCCTTCTTGATATATATTCAGAGCTTGGCACGGTAACAATTCAGAAATATAGGGAATTGTTGCCTCTATTAATTGTTCCAAAATATTAGATAATCTTTCGAAATAATCTAAAACTTTTTTGCTTGTTGGCTTTGGTTAAATTCAACCTGAAGCGAAGATACGGACCAATGATCGACAAATAATTCTTCTAAAGTTTGTTTAAGCTGTTTAAAATTTTCGATACTTCTGTATCGGACAGATTGAGCTGCTTTACCTTCCAATTGGACGTTGAAAATATATTTAAATAATGAGAAATGCAGAGAAGATTCAATTGCGTCAAATGCATATTTGGAAATACGAAGAAAATCATTTAAATTGGAATTACTAGAACCATCAAATGATTTGATAATGTCTCTAGCTTCTTTCAAAGTTAATTCAGCCATTTTGTTTTATTTATATAAACGAGTTTGAGGATAGGAAACAAAATTTGGCTTAGGTTGGAGTTTGTGAAAATGTAAATTTGATTTTGAAAAACTGAGTTCAATAAAATTAATGATTTATTGTTATCTCTTAAAATATACACCAAAAACTTGATAAAAATAAACTCATTTCATCTGCTTACTAATTGCTGCCGTGGTAGATGAAATCTTTATCAAATCCTTCGGATATGACAACAGTAAATTGTTTTAATCTAAATTATAATAAAACGATTAGTAAATTTTGTAAAACTTATCAAATTATAAAAATAGAAGAAATTATATAAAATTAAAAAAAGATAAAATGAAATTAAAATAAATTTTGAAAAGATATTGATAAATGAACTTTGAATTAAATTTCTGAAACTCACTTACATAAATAATTAAATAATTATCACATAGAACACAGTAAAACTTAGAAGATAAGATATAGCAAATATAGTCAAGATAGTAAATTCAGTAAAATCTAGTATATAAGATATAACAAAGATTTTAAATTTAGTAAAACTTAGTAGATAATGTATAGCCAAATAGTAAATTTAGTAAAACTTAGCATAAAATTAGTAAATGAAGTTTATCTTGATCACATAGATAAAAATAAAATTTTGAGATTGAGTCAAAAACTAAATTTAGTAAAAATATTGATACAATTTGCCTGAGTTCTTCTACTTATAATCTACTTTCGGCGTCACTTCCAAATAGCATCCATTAGTATAAAACGCAACAATGGCGAATTCCTCATGCATCATTTGTACTTGGCATTGCTTAAAAACTTTGGGTAGAGCTGCGCGTCCTTGTTTCCAGTTTTGGGGTCCGTTCGCAGATCAGATTCTTGCGGATTTTTACCAGTGTCTTTATTTCGAATTATCACTTCTTTGGCCAATTTTTTGAATATTTTAGTTCTAATTTTACCGACTGCCACCATTTGCAGAATATGATAAATTCAGAATAAATAAAAAACTTACGTACACATTACATAAAATATATTTATAAACAATCAGACAGAATTTTCAATAAAATGGAAGTATTTGCTATAATGGTTTAATTGAGACTGATGATGAACTGCCCATTGCTCCTTTCTGGTGGAAACAGTGTTGCCAAAGGGGAAGCACAGTGTTATCAATCCTTTGGTGTTGCCACATGTTGTTCTATTATAAGGGATGACTCCGAGAGATGGCATAACAATACGGTTCAAGTAAATTTCTGCTTATTACAAAATTTTCAAAAATATACAGTTTTATTCTTGAAATATGAATTTTAAATTTACAATTCAGTTTGAAAATGTATATATTTTAAATGCGTTATTCTTATTGTAAGAAATATAACCTCAGTCGGGTTTATTCGGCATCTCATGCTAATGTAAACTTTCTCAAGTGTTTTGAGCGATAAGATCGTCCCAGTATATTTTATGAACGATATACTATATATTTTATATAGTATATATTTTATATCATTTTAAAAATGTTTAAAACAATTGCTATTAATCATTGATCAATATTTATTAATTAATGATTTTTTCCTTAAATATTTAATTCTGGTAAGGAAAGTTCCAGCAATTTGCCTCAAGGCACAATGCTATGCACTACTAGTTTAGTTGATGTCACTGAAAAGGTAACTATTGCTGATCCAAATCTTGTTGGTCCTAAATGGCTTGCACCGTAATATGATCCTAAAGTTGCTTTAACAATTTTAGTGTGTACTTCTGAAAGAGGAAGGGAATTATATGAAGTGTTGTATTTGAGAAAATAAACTTTGCTAATGAAAACTCACACAGTTCAATATATGGTTTATTACAATAAAATTCAAACGACGATACTTCTATACAACTTGTTTGTTCTATTTGATATAATGAGTTTATTATAAAATTTAAACGGAGAATAGTAAATTTTAATGTTTCTTCAGCAGTGGTCAGCAAGCAAAGAGACCTTATCTGTGTTTCAAATCTCTTAGCTCCATTGGTGGTGGAACTGGAATTAGATCCTAGCCGAGTCCCAGTGCTCGAAGTTGATTATGATCCTTTTATGCATAAAGTTGCCAGATGGTACAACACCATCCCCCTTAATGAGATTATAGTCGATACCAAATTTTACAGTTCAAAAGCTATAATCTAAGAAAGATATGAAAAAATCCTAATACAACAAAATATAACGAAATTGATTATGAATGAGTATGGTATACATCTAGATGGCAACAAATATAAGATAAAATAATTTTGATTACAAATTTGATATCATACAGAACTTGACAAATACATAATGAGTTACAATAAAATGAAGATAAAATGACAATTTAATTAACAAATGGTTTTATTCTATTAACATGTACCTTTAATAATTTGGTTCCGCACAGCAAAGTGTAATTAACTTCAGAGTCCCTCGATTGAATTTTATATGGACCTTTCCAAGGCATTACTAATTTTTTTGATTTACCCTTTGGAATCAATTCATTTTTCAAGAGGACCAAATCACCTATCTTAAACTCAGTAATTTTGGCATTTTTATCAAAATATTGTTTTGAAAGTTCTTTACTCTGCAAAAGGTTCTGTCTGGCAATGTCAATAGATTTCTGTATTTTAAATTTTATTTCTTTCACATAATCATCAAAAGTATATTGGGAAGTTTGAGGTTTTGGAAGGGAAGAAGGTATTCCAGGGTTATATCCAAACATGAGTCTATACGGACTGAATCCAGTCGATGAATGGGGAGTTGTATTATACGTGAACATGGCATAAGGGAGCCAACTATCCCAGTCAGACTGATCAGTTTTTGTAAAATTTCTTAAATATTCTGCAAGTGTTCGATGGGATCTTTCTAAAGCCCCATTTGACTCAGGATGGTATGAGGTTGTTTGAATTTTTGAAATTTTTAGAATTTTACAAATGTTTTTAAATAATGTGCTCAAAAAATTGGTACCTTGATCGGTTAAAATCTTTAATGGAATTCCATATTGACAGACTATATTTTCTACAAACGCTCTGGCTATTGTTTCTGCATCTTGGCTCTTTAACGGTATGGCTTGACTAAATTTTGTTAATAAATCTTGAAACGTTAATATATATTTATTTTGGTTGCTAGTTTCTGTTAATGGACCAACTATGTCCAAAGCGCACTTGTCAAACGACCTGACCGGAATGTCAGTGATCATCATAGGGTATTTTGATTTATGGTAGAGCTTGTTTCTTTGACAAATTTCGCACATTCTTATAAATTTACGTAATTCCTTTTTTAATTTAGGCCAATTATGCTGAACAGTAATACGCTTAAGGGTCCGGTTGTATCCTTGATGTCCTCCCAACGGGGTGACATGAAATTCTTTAAATATTGTATCTTTTTCGTCTCTAGTTAAATCATTAAATGTTGAAATATTAATAAGAATTAAAATTAGCGTATCCTTGAAAATGAATCTAATCATACTACGAATTTCAGTCCAATCAATTACATCATCTTCAACGACTATTTTTGGAAGCAAAATTTCATTAATGTTATTTTCTATACATAATTCTCTAAGTCTAACTAAAACTTTAAATAATATCTTGCTTGTTGTTAAATCAGTTTGTCTAGATCTGTTTATCAAATAAAATATAAAATTGTCATTATTTTTAAAAGGTACTACATCGCCTACTTCCTTACCTAGACTAATTAATTCATTAATATTATTAAATTTATCTTTAAATTTCCTAAATAAAATATTATCGCTAACAAAATCTTGAGGTACATCTAAACATAAAGAACGATTTTCGAAAAATTGTTTTTCATCATTAATTTTCTTAACTCTATTATTTGTTATTATACTACTTTCTAATTTATTCTTAAATACATCGTAAGAGTCTTGACCAGTGACAAGGAAAATTCTACTAAGGGCATCTGCATTAGTATTTGAAGAGCCTTTCTTAAATTTTATATCGTAATCATACTCCTCTAGCTTGATGCGCCATCTCATCAATCTAAAGCCAGGGTCCTTTAGATTCATAAGCCAAATTAAAGACTTATGATCAGTTATAATATTAAACTTAACCCCATAAACATATGGACAAAAATGACGTACTGCCCAAACTATAGCCAACAACAATTTTTTTTCTATTGTTGAATAATTTTCTTCCGCACGATTTAGAGTTCTACTGGCAAAAGCGATAGGTAGATCTTTACCAATTTCACCTTGAGAAAGCACAGCTCCTATGGCTTTCCCAGATGCATCGGTTGTGACATTAAATATTTTTTTAAAATCGGGATACTGGAGAATGAGAGCTTAACCAAAAGTGATTTTAATTTTTCAAAAGAATTTTGTTCATTGGAAGTCCAATGGAATTTGACATTTTTTTTCAATAAGTCGCTGAGAGGTCTGGATAGTTTAGAAAAATTTGAAATAAAGCGACGGTAATAACTGGCAAGTCCTAAGAAAGATTTGATGTCTTTAGGTGATTTAGGTGTTGGAAAATTTGACACGCAATTAATTTTAGTAGGGTCAGGCTTGATGCCTTCTGAAGTTATAATGTGTCCAAGATAATACACTTCTTTACGAAGAAAATTACATTTAGCAGGTTGCAGCCGTAAATTATTGTTACGCAATTTCTGTAAGACTTCTCTTAACCTCTTACAATGTTCTTCAAGAGAAGTTGAATAAATGACAATGTCATCTAAATAGACAAAACATTTAATGCCCTGCAGACCAGTCAGCACTGAATTCATAAGACGCTGAAAGGTCGCAGGAGCATTTTTTAAACCGTGTGGCATGCGACAAAATTCAAAATGATCTGATTGGGTGGAGAAAGCGGTTTTTTGCTGATCATTGGGGTTCATAGGAATTTGATGGAAACCTGAAGCAAGGTCTAAAGTAGAAAAATATTTTGAACTCCCCAACTGATCCAAAATGTCAGTGATATTGGGCAGAGGGTATGGATCACCGACAGTAGCATCATTCAATTTTCTATAATCTATAACAAGTCTCCACTTAACTTCATTATTATCAGACTTTTTAGGAACAACTAATAAAGGCGCATTCCATGGACTACTGCTACGTTCTATAATTCCATCTTCCAACATTTCATTAATTTGTTTATTAATTTCGCTTTTATGTGATTCTGGAATTCTGTATGGCTTAACGTTAATAGGCGCGATCTCTGATGGAGTGTTAATATTGTAAAAAACTGAGCTGGTAAACGGAAGTGTATCTCCACTTACATAAAATATATCATTAAATTCTGTACAAATGTTCTCAAGAGCTTTTCTCTCTTCTAAATTTAAATGGGATAACTGTAAACTATCCAAAATTAATCTTAATCTATCTGATTTATTATTACTAATAAACGTTGAAGCGATTATACATTCAGAAGTATTTGAACTTATATTATTAAAAATGTCTTATTTTTCTACATTAAAAGTTGGTAACTTTAGCTTAACCGAATGTTTATTTGAGTTTATAATATTAACAAAACAATTAGAATTTGAAGGGGAAACCAACGTGTTTGCTATAAAAACGCCCCTTTGTAGCTCTACTTTTTCTATTACTCCTACTGAGTCACTATTAGTACCTACTTGAACAATCGTTTCTGACCTAGGGTTTAAATTTACAGACGAGAATTTTAAGGGTAATGTGGTATTGTTACAAAAATTTAATTTAGAATCTACAATGTTGATTGAACCACCAAAAGTTTTTAAAAAATCCATACCTAAAATTCCTTCGCTCTTAATAGGAAGATTGTCCTTAACTATATGAAAAACATGTTTAACTATTTTATTTCCTAATCTAATCCTAAATAACGCTTTACCTAAAGTTTGTACATTTTTCCCTGATACTCCTGTTAAATTTAATTTATCTTCTAATTTATGACTTATCTCTAATTCATCACTTATTAACGAAACCTTGACTAAACTAACTTCTGCTCCAGTATCAACGAGTAAATTAATCCTATCTCTAATTGTGTCTAATGATTCTAAGTTTACAAATGCTAAGTTATTTGAAGTTTTTTCTATACAAGAAAGATGAGCTTGCTTTAATTCGCTACCCTTAGTAGTTCCAGGTTCTGGATCCCTATCTACACTATCTTTTGTATCTTTAGCTTTTTGTTGTTCTTTAAATATTCGTTTCCTACAATCCCTAATTTGGTGACCGAATTTTTTACAATAATTACACATTAATTAAGGTTTTATTCTATATGATGAAGGAAATGGATTTATGGAAGGACCAGGTTTTAAATATTGAAGTCTAAATGAATTTGGTAAGGTTTCTTCCTCGATAGCGATTTCCCTAGCCTCCTTTAAAGTTTTAGCACTCTTGCATTTAACTATCATTTTAAGAGAGGGTTGTAGCCCTTCTTGGAAAATATTTAATGCCTGCTCTTGTAGCAGTTCATTGCAATAATTATTATAAGTTGAGCTTTTGCGCTTTTTAATAGTAGCATCTACTAGTTTCATCAAAATTGATTCTAATCTTTGACCGTAATCGATAACACTCTCGTTATAACCTGAAGGGCAGAAATTGATCTACGATCTAAAAATAAGCTTTCAAGGGTAGACTTAAGGTCTTCAAAATCTGAAAATTCTTTATACTGGATAGCTTGTAACGCTCTGCTTTCGATTTTGACATGTGTAATATAATTTAATAAACTAGACTTATCTGATTCGTCAATTTCACCAAAAACAAAGGTACAAATTCTAATAAAAGATGAAAGTTGGCTTTGATCGCTGCCATCAAAAGATTTAATTATACCCCTAGCTTCAGCAAGTGACATACGAGCCATGTTTGGAATATTTGTATTAAGATGAATAGAAGGAAGAGAATTAAAATTTTGGGACAATTGAGGAATATGCGAAATAGTAATTCGATTGCCAAAAACTGAGTCTAAGAAATTAAGTGAATTTGGCTCACCTCCTTCCAAATGGTATTCCAGATAATTATTGAAAATAGATTCCTCTGATCTGCTAATTACTCTCTGCTGTGGTAACCTCAAATTATCAGGTGCTCTTTCACTCGACATTAAAACCTATATAATTCATAAACAGCATTAATTGAAAGTAAATATAGCGGATATTGATATCCTTAATAAAATATGTAATAAAATGATGGAATTTGATTTAACAAAATTGAAACATGAATTGAAATTAAAATATTATTGTTTGAAAAAAGAAAAGAAAAATTATAATATCAAAGCTAAAAATTATGTTATCAAAAGATTTTCTAAAATTTGAGCATAAAAATAACACATTTAAATTTAGCAAAAATAAAATAAAATTCTACAATATAATAACTATAAAATTTAATTTAAAAAATAATATGTTTTTAAATTATATCCTAAAATTTTCTGTTAATATATAAATATTCTAAAATGTTCTATTGATATATATTGTTGTGGTATTCACCCTTTACAATAGTTATAAATAATATTATAAATTCGATGTAACAGTCAATATGAAAGACGCAATATACGTTGTTGACTCACAGCTCATAGATTGTATTAGAGATAAGCAACATTGTAAACATGCACGTGTACCGATCTGTGACCGCAACTACGTCTCAAGTAAGAGTTGAGTCATTTCTAACGGTAAAACAAGCAGAAGAACCTAAATTTTAATTGTTGGCATCGTTGGACGCAACATAACTGTTGGTGACGGCCTCAACATAAATTGTTGTTAACCCAGGGGTGCACAACATTAATTGCTGGCAGCGTTGGGATTGCCACAACATTAATTGGTGGCAGTGTGGGATTCTGCGAATTTTTTTTTAAAAAATGCTAAATTATTTACCATAACATGTTTTGAACATAGAATTATTGCATATTTGGAAACCGGATATTTAAGAAAATACGCCGAAATATAGCAATAATTAGATTCAAGAAAAGGTAAAAAGCTTTACCGAAGTGGAAATATTATTGAAATTACAAAGTGAAGACTCCAAAAATCAAGAAGTAAGAAAAGAGAAAAATCGTAACAAGAAGAAACAAGAAAATCAAATTAAGAATCAAAAAACAAAGAAAAGAGAAAGAAGATAATATAAATCAAAAAGAAGAATCAAGAAGTTCAAAGTGTTATATTTACAAGTGAAAAATCAAAGGTGAAAAATAAAATAAAAAGTGTTATGAAAAAGTGATATAATCATTGTTCAAGGTTACAAAAGTTTAAGTGATTGTGAATTCGAGTGAACCAAAAGGATATTTAATTAAAAAAGGATTACAACTCATTGTCAGTAAGCTTATTTTTAATATATTTTTGTAAATTTTTGCGCTTCTGTTTCAGTAGTTTTACACATATTTTTCAAAAATGAATGAACCAGTAGATATGTCGCGCGAAGGTAAATTAAATATTCAAACTGCTATCGCTTTAATTCCGAATTTCAATGGGGAACCTTCAATGCTTCCTTCATTTATTACTGCATGTGATGCATTATCGGTGGATTTGAGTCCATCAGAAGCGGAAAAATTGTTTACAGTTATAAAATTAAAATTAGACCCACAAATTTTTGCAAAGATCCAATTTATTAATTTTGAAACGTGGGAAGATTTAAAATGTTATTTAGCTAAAGAATATGTTGTAAAACGACCCATTTCTAGTTTATTAAACGAATTGAATAATTTAAAACAAAAATATAACGAAACAGTAAAAAGTTTTGGAGACAGAATAGAAGAAATTTTGCGACAAATTTATTATTCAAATATAAATTCAATAGGACAAGACGCAGCGAACATTACACAAGTGACATACGTAGAAATGAGTGTAAAAGTTTTTAAAAATGGCTTAAGAGAACCGTTAAAAACTTTAGTAAAATGCTGTCGATTTTCTGATATTAAAGATGCCATTGACTTCGCTTTGCAAGAAGAAGCTGGTCAAAATTCGTCAAATATCAGAAATAATCAAAATAATAATATAATATGTTACATTTGCAAAAAACGTGGTCATATTGCTCCACAATGTTTCTTAAATAAAAAGAATAATGCTAATTCAAATAATATTAACCAAAAGTTTTGTAACTATTGTAAAAAACCAGGTCATTTAATTTCTGAATGTAGAAATCGAAACAGAAGAGATTTTAATACAAATCGAAATCACTATAACGCATCAAAAACTTCTACTACTCTTAACGAAAACAGACAGACATGTAATTACTGTCATACAAATAATACAGTACTAGAAAGTAGTAACGAACAACCATCAAATATTCAAGAATCACAACCCCATACTTCAAATCCAAAAAACGGATTAGAGACCCGTTTCAACTCGGGCTTTGTTGAATTAAAACATCAAATTCCAAAAAGTTTTCTTTCCAACCATTACAAAAACTTTGATATTATACAATTATCTACTACGAATACAAGTAATCCTTATTCAAAGTTTTTAGTCGATACAGGTAGTGATGTTTCTTTTATAGATTTAAAACAATTAGATTTAGACTCAATTGTTTATACAAAACTAAGTATAGATATTGGTGGAATTACAAATCATATAATTAAAACTTTAGGTGTTATATATTTAGAATTAGATTTTAACGGACATAAAATCGAATTTCCTTTTCAAGTTATTAGAAATTTACCTACGGAAGAAATAGGTATAATAGGAAGAGACTTTCTAACACAGTTTAAAGCTATTATCGATATAGATACCAAGTTAGTTACGCTAAATTTTGGAAATCAAAAAATTTGTACAAAATTATTCAATTCTAATGATTACATCATACCTCCAAGAGTCGAGAAGCTATTACAAATTAGAACAAATTTTAATAAACCAAAAATATGTTTAGCAAAATATCTAGATTCAGGTTTATTTATCGGAAATTGCATTATTGAGCCAAATGTAAATTTTGCGCACATAAACGTAATTAATCCAACAGAATCGGAACAAATTTTAAGTGAAAGTGACATAAGCTTTGAAGATTTAGAAAATTATGAAATTTTAGAAAGTAATACACAAAATTCTGAAACTAATTCAGATATTGACTTAGCATGTTTTTTTACTCAAGCAATTAAAAATTCGAATAATTTTCAAACAACTAATAAAAGAATCCAAAATGTTTTAAGTTGTATCAGAACAGAACATATGACTAAATTAGAAAGAGAAATTTTACGAATTTGTAGAAATTTTAATGATTTGTTTTTTTTTAGAAAATGATAAATTAACACATACAGATACTTTAACACATAGTATACCTTTGGAAAAAGATGTTAAACCAATTTACATAAAACCATATAGACTACCACATGCTCACAAAAATGAAATTAAAAATCAAATTAGTAAAATGTTAGAAAATGATATCATCCAAAAATCTCAAAGTCCGTGGAATTTTCTTCTCATTTTAGTTCCTAAAAAACCAGATAGCCAAGGTAATAAAAAATGGAGAATTTGTGTCGATTTCAGGAAATTAAATGCGGTAACCAAATCAGACGCTTTTCCTTTGCCCAATATTGCCAATATAATCGATCAGTTAGGGAATTCAAGATTTTTTACAACTTTATATTTTGCACAAGGATTTCACCAAGTACTTTTAAATAAAGAAGATAGAGAAAAAACAGCTTTTTCAACAGATTTAGGTCATTTTGAATATAAACGATTACCATTCGGATTAAAAGGTGGTCCTGCTACATTACAAAGATTAACAAATTCAGTTTTATCAGGTTTACAAGGTTTAAGAACATTGGTTTATATGGATGATATAATTGTTTATGGAAAAACGTTAAACGAACATAACGATAAATTAATAGAAGTTTTTCAGAAATTAAGAGAGCATAATTTAAAATTACAACCAGATAAATGTCAATTTTTAATGCACGAAATTTCATATTTAGGTCATGTTATAAGTGCTAATGGTGTATTACCAGATCCTCAAAAAATAAAAGCCGTTAATGAATTTAAAACTCCTTCAAATCCAAAAGAAATCAAAATATTTTTAGGGTTATCAGGGTACTATAGAAAATTTATAAAAGATTATTCAAAAATAGCGAATCCGTTAACAAAATTATTAAAGAAAAATTCAAAATTTATTTGGTCCGAACAATGCGAATCTTCATTTAATACATTAAAGGAAAAGTTAATAAATCCTCCAATATTACAATACCCTAATTTTAATAGAGATTTTTCAGTTACAACAGATGCAAGTGGCGTAGCCATAGGTGCAGTTTTATCACAAAACGTAAACGGTTCAGTTCTCCCAATTTCATACGCATCTCGAACATTAAACAAAAGCGAACTAAATTATTCTACAATAGATAAAGAGTTATTAGCAATTGTATGGAGTATTAATCATTTTAGGCCTTACTTATACGGGAAACCTTTTAAACTATATATAGATCACAAACCTTTAATATATTTATATAACTGTAAAAACCCAAATTCAAGACAAATGCGATGGAGATTAACATTAGAAGAATTTGAATTCGAAATTATTTATAAAACCGGAAAAGCAAATACAAACGCAGATAGTTTATCTAGATCTTATTTTGAAATTGAAAATGATACAAAAGATGTTCAAGAAGATACGAAAAATATTCAAAAAGATTCAAAGGATAGTCAGGAAAATACAAAGTTTTCATTTTTGATCACTACTCCAAGCAATGATTTTCAAACATTTTTAAATACCATAAACAAAGAGATCATTTTAAACACAAATATAATAGAAAATAATAATAATTTCATCACTTCAATAAGTAAAAATCAAAATATTTTAATATTTGTATCAAAATCTTCAAATATATCGGAGAAAATGCAAAAATTATTTGATCTTTGTAAATATGAAAGAATTTTAGAAAAAATTAATGATACAGACAAACATAATTTTGTAGATATTCAAACTGCAACTAATCATATAATATATTCTATTGTTAATGATGGAACTTCACTGTCTAAACTACAAGATTTTTTTTATTGTTTATGTAATTTAAAGGAACACTTGTTAGAGAAAAATATAAAATATTTAGCAATCCCAAATCCTATGCAATTTACAAATTTTTGCCATTTATCTTTTGATCATTTTAGAATGATGCTAAGGTACATTTTCAAAGATACAAATATAAAATATATAAATTGAAATTTATTTAGACAAAATAATTGAAAATTTAACTGAAGAAGAAATACAAAAAATTTTGCACGATTTACATATATCACAAATAAATGGTGGTCATCTAGGAATAAAGAAAACTTATAATAAAATCAAAAATTTTTACAAGTGGCCAAAGATGAAAGAGCAAATTAAAGATTTCATAAATAAATGCATAAATTGTCAAAAAAATAAAGTATCACGGAAAACTAAGGAACCCATGGTAATTACAACTACAGCAAAATAACCATTCGAAAAAGTATGTATGGATTTATGTG
This sequence comes from Ctenocephalides felis, assembly GCF_003426905.1. NCBI lineage: Eukaryota > Metazoa > Arthropoda > Insecta > Siphonaptera > Pulicidae > Ctenocephalides > Ctenocephalides felis. The sequence continues at coordinate 24,656,923 of NW_020538040.1, forward strand.
GACCATATCCTATTTCAGATAATCAAAATAAATACCTTTTAACTTTTATTTGCGATCTTACAAAATATGCAGGTGCAATTCCTATTCCAAATCAAGAAAGCGCTACGGTTGCAGAAGCTTTCGTATCTGAAGTTGTTTTTAAGTATGGTATTCCAAAAGAAGTTTTATCAGATTTAGGTACAACCTTTACTAGCAATTTATTCAAAGATATTTATAAACTTTTAAAAATAAAAAGAAGTACAACATCTCCATACAGACCAGAATCTAATGGCGCATGTGAACGTATGCACAGAGACCTTATTCAAAATATCAGATCATATATCAATAGTACACAAACAAATTGGGATAAATGTATCAAATATGCAATTTTTATTCATAATACAACCGTACATAAATCAACAAATTATACACCTTTTGAATTATTATTTGGAAGAAAAATTGAATTACCTTTGTTTATTAGTAAAAATAATGATATACAAAATAATTACGACATATATACAAACGAATTGAAATCTAGATTGCAACAGGCAAATTTAAATGCACGACAAAATCTTATAAAGTGTTAAATGAAATCTAAAGAATATTATGATAAAAATTCAAATCCAAAATTATTTAAAATAGACGATTTAGTTTTGCTCAGAGATGAAACACCATATCCTAGGAAATGCAAAAAGTTAATGCCATTATTTAAAGGTCCTTATAAAATATTAAAAACTGATGATATAAACAGTACTATACTTGTTAATAATAAAGCAGTTCAAGTGCATAATAACAAATTAAAAATCTTCATACCGAATGAATAATTTTTTTTTTTTGGATTATGAATTCACTACAGATTATGAAGAGAAAACGCAAGCGAATTATATATTCAACTTGAAAACCTTATTGACCAAGTAGATGGGTGTCGTCACCTAAGATGTTAAACTTAGAGTGTCGACGTTCTAAGTCCATGAAACCATCATATTTTATTATACGAACCCCCTTACATATGGATAGAACAACTATATTTTCTTTCATTGTTTAACTATACTTTCTTTTCTTCCACCCCGTGTGAACTACAACAAAAGTATTCACGAAACAACCAATTTTATCTATCTTTCTTCTTATGAATGTATATTATAATTATCTTAAATGTAATACTATGACTTACAGACAATTTAAACTCGACTATGAATTATAACCATTGATAAATTATTTTTAATTTTATGAAACTTTTAATATTATAAAAAATAATAAACAATAGAAATTATGCAATGTCTCCAGAATTTTTAAGTGTTGTACAATATTAAGTAAATCTCTGATAAGAATTAATTAAATAACTAATTAAGTTAAATATAAATATATGAATTAAATGTTAGAAAGAGATTAAAGACAAATGAATTAAAATAAAATTGTCACAACCAAAGTTTCTCAAACTTTTTTTTCACAAACATTAAAATTTACAATGTAAATGAAATCAAAGTTTTTTTTTAAAAAAAAGAGCATTGTTATATTATAAGTCATGATAATTATTGTAAAACTGTTTACATTATTATTAATGAATGAAATGTCATATTTTGAAATATTATAAAGATGTTATATAACTCAACTGTAATCATGAAATTTTGAAAAATATTACAATTAAAATAAAATTATGCTTAATTGTAAATTCATGATATTGCTCTACAATAAATCAAACTTGAGAATTTTTTTTTATTATTAACATTTTTTGAATTTTTTTCGAAATTCCATGAAGAGAAAAAGAATGTATTTGAAATATTATATGAACTTCAGCATTATATTAATTATATCCGAACAAGTAATTATAAGAAATCTATACAATGTAATAGCATGAGCACAAACATTTTTTTTGAAGCACCCGAAATGCTTTCTTTTGTGAACGCACGAGGGCGCGCGTTTTTTCGGCGGGTGAGGTGTTGTGGTATTCACCCTTTACAATAGTTATAAATAATATTATAAATTCGATGTAACAGTCAATATGAAAGACGCAATATACGTTGTTGACTCACAGCTCATAGATTGTATTAGAGATAAGCAACATTGTAAACATGCACGTGTACCGATCTGTGACCGCAACTACGTCTCAAGTAAGAGTTGAGTCATTTCTAACGGTAAAACAAGCGAACCTTCTAGAAGGATAATTGCGTCACCATCGGAGATTATAAAAAGCCGGGAGACTACCGAACGGCGTTCATTCTAAGTCCAGTTTCCAAATAGTTCACATCACTCTTATCTTAAAATATCAATTGTGTATTAAGTGTGACCAAGTAATGAATTAAATAAAATTTATAAAAGTCTTCAGATGTTTAATTAAATATTCCACAGTGAAGCTTAGCAGCAGAAGAACCTAAATTTTAATTGTTGGCATCGTTGGACGCAACATAACTGTTGGTGACGGCCTCAACATAAATTGTTGTTAACCCAGGGGTGCACAACAATATATTCTAAAATTTTCTGTTTTAAAATGTTCTGTTGATATATATATTCTAAAAATTTTCTGTTCTAAAATGTTCTGTTGATATATATTCTAAAATTTCTGTTCTAAAATGTTCTGTTGATATATATTCTAAAATTTTCTGTATTAAAAAAAATATTCTAAAATTTTCTACTATAAAATGATTATTCTAAAATTTTCTGTTATAAAATAGGTGTTCTAAAATTTTCTGTTATAAAAATAAAAAATTCTAAAATTTTCTGTTCTATAAGGTTAATTAAAATTTACTTATTCTAAATTTGGCATCTATAATAATCTCATAAGTTTTGGGTTTATACAACTTTAGTGGCGTCCTTTCCAAGCGTTCTTCAAGATGGCGATCTCAAAGATAGCTACTGCGACGGCGTCGTATACCAATCGTGGCGTCGTTTTTTAAGAAAACGATTTTACCGACAATTTTTTGAATCCACGTTGTATAGATCGTTTCTGAATTTGGTTATTGTACTCACAGGCCAATTTATTTTGCTTCTGACAGGATGAATCCAACTTCTGACACCAAAATGTTGTATTTGAGAAAATAAACTTTGCTAATGAAAACTCACACAGTTCAATATATGGTTTATTACAATAAAATTCAAACGACGATACTTCTATACAACTTGTTTGTTCTATTTGATATAATGAGTTTATTATAAAATTTAAACGGAGAATAGTAAATTTTAATGTTTCTTCAGCAGTGGTCAGCAAGCAAAGAGACCTTATCTGTGTTTCAAATCTCTTAGCTCCATTGGTGGTGGAACTGGAATTAGATCCTAGCCGAGTCCCAGTGCTCGAAGTGGATTATGATCCTTTTATGCATAAAGTTGCCAGATGGTACAACAGAAGGTTTTCAAAAGTATTTTTTTATAGTAACTTGATAGTGAATAGTGTAATATTTCTTTCCATAAAATAAAAAAAATATATTTTCAGGCTGGGTCATGAGTTAAAGATGCGCAATTCATTGCATAAAAGAACTTTGGCAATATGTCAATTGTTTCACCAGAACTGGCTCATATATTTTTGTAGATTTTTTTTATTGAAGTTATGATAACACAAATTTTTAAATTACTTTAAATAGTTGCGTTGTTAATTTGATTAATGTATTTCAGTTTGTTGCATTTTATTGAACAATATACAAGCGCTTGTAATAAAATATCCGATGCCAGTATGTCAGGTGTATACATACCTGTGCGTAAAAAGTTTAATAGCAATAAGGTGAGACCATACTTCTCGGTTTCGACGAGACAGTACCAGATTTCCCCTTGTGTTCCGGGTTTTGTTAACAATAAGAGCATATTTGTCCTGGATTCAAATCTTTTGTCCTGGGTTTTTGAAAAGTACAGTATAAAATTTTCGCAATTATTTGATAATGAAATTACAACTACCCATCGAATATATAAAAATGATATTATATGATGATGCAATTGATATATGCAATGGGTAAGTTTATATGAAACAGTTTTTTTTTATTTTAATTTTATTCTGCCATCTGTATATATAATTACATTTAACAGAGAATGCTGACAAGTTGTTTACAATTCGTTATTTACAAATTAGTAGAAACCCCCTGTGGCGTATCTACTAGAGCTAATATAATAAAATAAAACTAAAAACAAAAGTAAAAAAGCAATCAAATGTAGCAAAATGAAGGTATTATAATTAATTAAATTATACTAGGTCTTCGGGTATATTTCTTTTGAGCCTGGTCGGCTGGCCTTCCTCGTATAAATGACATGCTAGTTGGTTAGGATGGACGTCAATGCTGTTCTTATAATTAATGCCTGTGTCTTTGTGGAGGATCCATGTTGGCGAGTAAACAATACGTTATGAATGAGAAAATTGCCGAATATAAAATTGCAAAGCCGGTTTAAAATAGCCTCTCATACTAATAAACTCGAATTTTTATTTTTAATTTCACGAAAATTAACAAAAATTATAAAAACTAACCAACAAATGCTCATTTTTTCAAGTTCATTATGAAGAAAATTGAATAGAATTTTATGCAAAACCGAAAAAAAAAACGAAATGCTCAAAACCGAAAAAAAACATATTGTAGATTAAATAAAGAGTATAATATGTAATCGAAACAAAGTTCTTATTAAAAGTCCGAAATTCTGATTAAAAAAATTTTCATTAAACAAACTGTTCTATTGTATCGTTATACATAATATTTATTTTAAAATCGACAAGTAATTTATGATAAACTCTTCTCCTCCCGTCCGGTTTAGCATAACTAAAAACTGACGTCCAGGTTCGGACTTTAAAAAATACGGTCACTTTAAAAGTAAATGAAAATTTGACTAAATGTTATGTTTATATATTTAATGAAATATATGTTTTTGAATTGAATTGGATCACATATATTTGTGAAATGTTTATTTTAGAATCCTAAAAAGTTCCAAAAAAATCAAAAGTAGAAGGTTTTATTTTTTTGTAGTTACAGTGGCTCTTTTGTCATTTTTGGTCCCATGATGTTTTACGTTTGATAATTTTTATAAAAATAATTCCTAATCAATCAAACTCAAGTATCCAATTTAAAACATCTAATTAGCATTTTGCATTAACACAAGTTACAAAAACCCACATACATTACACCATAACTTGATGCACCGAGAATAAAAAATCAGCATATCGATAAACATCGAACATAGAATGTATTATTATAACTGCAATGCATTGGTAAGAGATAACAAATAAAAAGATGTGAATTCAATAGGAAAATTAAGCATAAAAAGATAAATACATTTTAGACTATTATAAATTATCGCCATTTTTTGAATGATTTTATTTTATAACAAACCCATCGTATTTAAAGACATTTTTTTAGTATCTACACGTAGACAGCAATTAATTAAACATGTGATTGTGCCATTAGGTGTAAGTGTTAGAGTGGATTTTTCATTTTTCAAATATACACGTTAGTTATAAAATTAGTTATTTATACCCATTAGTTATAAAAAAAGGTTAATATCTCTAAAAACACGAGAAAGCCAAAAGTGTTGTATTAAGCCGGCCACAGACATTACTGCATACATGTGAAACTGAATGAATGAGCAACCAAGCGTTATGTTCAAGTGTTTGCGCATCCATATCAAGCATGTAAACTAATTGTAAGAAATGTCAAGACATAATAATAATAATCTGAAATTATTATTTTTTATTAACTTATTTATTCACGGCATCAGAAGATAATTCAAAGATTTCAGAGGGATAATTTAAATAGTTTTAAATGTTGATAACTTCATAAATTTGAATTATGTATTCGCTACAAAGTAAAACAAAAACGGGGCATGTGCTGCCACACGCGAGTCAGTGTCAAAAACAAATCAGCAAAATACGTGCAAGAAATCCACAATTCTCGCTGCAATTTTCTCAAGACAAATGTAATGGCATGAATAATATACCTTAAGTCTAATATAGCTTAAGTCTAAGAAATCGTACAACAATTATTGAAAATATTTCTTCAATAGAGTTAATACTAAAGCCTGATTATAAATGGCAACTGAAACTAGTTGTAAGTAACATTTTGCCTTAAGTCAATTTGCATGAACTTCAGGATACGTATACAATCGACTTAAACAACAGTTAAGCATGAAGTGTGATTTAGATGAAATATACCAGGGCCTTTTCACTTAGAACAAATCCTCGTTCAGAAGGAATACTTAGGGGTCCATTTGTAGTCGCAGATTTGGCGCTAGTGAGCCGATGCAAAAGTATTTTCAAAAATGTTTTATATTAGTTACTAAGAAACGTCAGTGTTATTTTTGTATAAGTTTACAAAATGGCGATTCTTCTTCGTTTGTGTTTGTATATTTGTTAATAAAGATTTCATCAGGAATTGCTCTCAAATGCATAGCCCTTTGACAATATGAATAGAACAGCTTCAAACTCATATGGAGGACATAATTACTACAATACTACGTAGTGCATTGACATATTAGTCTAATCATAATACACTTTAAGGAAAGAGATCAGTTCTAGGAAATTGTGTAAGAAATCAAATATACGCTTCTACAAGAAAGACATAATACACAAATAGAAAGCTGTTCCAGCTGTTTAATATTGGATTACCACTTCACGCGGATCTGAATATACTTGAAAAAAAATGAATTGTTTAAGAATGTCAAATTTTGCATGGGATGATTTTGAGAGTTAAGAATGACAGACGATGTAATGAACTAACACTATAATGTATTATTCACTAAATTTCACTGAATATTTATATTAATAAGTAGAAAAAAGTGTAGAAGTTATTCCAGTAGATTAGATGTGATATCTATTAATATAAACCGGTGTATTGCAGTGTATTTGTTGATTTATATTTCGATTTGATTGTATATTTATTATAATATAATATTATCTAGTATATTTTTGTTATTATTGTATCATTACAAAACATAATAGGATTGTAATACCGAATTTAGTTTCAAATACCCGTGTATTAAAATTCATTAATTTTCATTTCAAATTTTGCGCCATTAATTTGAGTGCCAAAAGCAGCGCCACCACGTCGAGCGGAGGACCCTTTAAGTATTCCTTCTGAACGTAAAAATCGGGCGAGAGAAGCGTCTATATGAATACGGGGTATTCTAATATTGTCTAGGGAGTGAAGTTCGTATTAATCACCAGTGCAGCCAACATAAGAAAAAATAAAATTTGCATAAAATTAGCACAGAGGTGGGCAACCCTAATAAGATAGTTAGGAGATTTTTAAATTAGTACCTACTTAATATCTACTTAATTAATTACCATTAACGAATGCATTTCCGATTAATTATTATCAAGCAAAAATATAGAAAGCAGCATTTGATTATTATTTACTACAAATAAATAACGGATATTATTAATACCATGTCGACAAAAAACAATTAATAAATATGCATAAATATTTTTTTTCGTTTTTTTAATTTTCAATCTTAGTTATAACTTTCAAATGATATCTAGTTACATTAGAAAATAATAAGAAATAAAATATAATACAAAATAAAGGACAGTATTTTCATTGAAATGATAATAATTTAATATAAAATAAAAAGCAAATAATTATAATAATAAAATTATTAAATAAAATAAATAAAATTTGTGAATAATATAAATAATATTAGAAAAACAATAAAGTACAATAAAAACAATAAATGACAAATAATACTAAATATAATAGAAGAACAATATTAAAAATTAAATTAAAATAATAACAATAATAAAAAAATTGCATGTATAATAATAATGTACATTAACTTCTATAGAATCTTGTAAGAAAATTGATCTTTTTAATATTGGGCAGCATTCTTAAAGCTTTAGTTTTTTAAAA